>NC_134080.1:41599032-41899169 GCF_000715075.1 Nicotiana tabacum | reverse complement strand
AAGAATTTCTTTTCTAAATTCCCCCTCCTGATTTCCAAAATAAACTCTCTTTCTCACTTAGAAACTGATTCTGTTTGGTTTCAGCTTCCCTTTATGTGTGTCTCTCTCAATGTGTATCTGTATCTCCCTTCTATTTCTCTCTTCCTTTCAAAAATCTCTCCCCTCCCTGTTGTTATCCTCTCCTCTTATCAGATCTATCCTCTGTCTGTGTGTGTTAATGTGTATGTATTTTTGCTCTCTCTTCTCGGATCTCTCTGATGTCCTCCTCCTTTAACTGATGGAAGTCCCTTCTTTTATAAACCTGAAACCTTTAACATCCTGTTCAGACAATTAGAATACCCCTCCCATGTGCTCTCCTATTTCATATTCCACTTAGCTAATTAAGTATAAACAAAACCCCATGATATTCCCTGGCAGACTCACTTTTGAGTAATGTTTATTATTTCTGAAACTAAAGTAGAGTATGGGCAGCAGAATGTAGTCTGACGGCATATGCTGTCAAACTATTTAATTCAAAAAGCCCTTATGCAGGACACAGGCTGTGCACAAATGCACATGTGGTGCACAAGTGCACATGCCCTCCAATTTCAGAATTGTAACTGAACAAAACATTGATTTTACATTTCTGATTCAAATTAACAATTATAAGTACTAAACTCAGTTCCTAATTGATTCAGGCAATGCTTAGCAGAAGCAAATCGATTTGTTATTGTTCAGGCAGCTGAAACTAATTGACGACACATGTCGACTCGACTATATTAATCATAACATGTACAATCGTAACCAAAAATCAGATGTTTAATAGTATCGAACACATGACTCGAGTCATACTGACCCAGCAGAATTGTACTCGAGGAATCAGTTAATCAGTTCAAATTTGAAATTCAGCTAATTGCACAGCACATACATACATACATGTTATCAGTGAATAGAAGAAGGCCTTTAATCAAACACATAGGTTCAGGAAAGGTGGACAGGATACATTTGGTAAAAAATTCAAAGACAACAAATTACACAAGACATTCGGCCAATACGAACAGACCTTTAAACCACACACGTACTGAATAACAAAGAGAAAACAAACTTACCTTAAACTTTGAAAGCAGAAACAGGAAAAATCAGCTTGTGTTGTACAGACCCTTTCTCAAGGTTGGACGGACTTTAATCGAAATGTTTCTCAAATGAGAAACACTTCGATTAAGGTCCATTAGACCCTAATCTCTTGGTTCGAACAGGCACGGAACAGGCACGAGGAAACCTAGGGTTCTAGAGGGCAGATTTGGGTTTTGGGCTTTCTTGGTTAGATTCGGACCAAACCAAGCATGGTTTTGTCACGAGGGGGGTCCGGTGATTGTCTGGTATGAATCTAGGGCAGATCGGTGTAGATCGAGTTTTGCTCGAATCTTCAAATGAAGATTCGAGGACCTAGAGGATGATTCGAACTAAACGGTCCACAGATCCATGTTCAGGGGGGTGAGATGGTCCTATGGTGTTAAGGTGAAGGCCACCTGCGTTCATGCCGCCGGCTTTCATGGTGAAGATTGCAGGGGCGGCTAGGGTTTGGAGGGGAAGGGGATGAGGACGAAGGTGACCTAAGGCTGGGGGTTCGGATAGGGGGGCAGGGTAAAGGTTATGGGTTTATATAGTTAGTGAGGGGTTGATTCCTAGCCGTTGGATGGGGTGCGATGAAGGGTCAGGATCTCTTGGCTGATGGGGGACGGTGTCGTTTCATCCTAAAGGGGTTTGGGTCGGTCCGGGTGGAAACGGGTCGGTTTCATCAGTGGGTTATGGGGAAGTGATCTTGGCCGTTGATCAATCTGAGATCAACGGCCCAGATCAGACTGGATTAAAACGGCGTCGTTTGGACGTTCTTAAAGAAGGCTGGTCTGGACCGGGGCAAGCACGGGTTTTGGGCTGAGTTGTTTGGGCCAATTTATTTAAAATTGGACTGGCCCAAGTCCGAGAATTCTTTCTTCTCTTTTATTATTTTTTTTCTTTTGAATTAATTTACCAAATAATACCATATAAAACCATAAACAACATTTTACATACAATTGACATTAATTATACTAACATCACTTAATGACAGAAATAAAAATGAAAGATGCACATTTTTTATTTATTTATTTTAAAAATAAACACGGACGGGATTACAGATAACTAACGAATATGCCACACAAAATCCAAAACCTGTACAGCAGGACCATTTGTCACATTTTTTATTTCTTTTGGAGCGATTGTCGCGCGAAACAAAAATCACGTGCTCACAATGGTTGTTCCTCATGACAATGATGAGTGACAGACAAATCCTTGAATGTTCGAATTATTCTCGGATCTGATGGAAAAGTATGGAATAATATCGACAAAAATCTTAGTGAAAAAGTGATGTTTGTATTTTAGTAAGAGAGAGAATCTTTTTTGTCAAAGTGTGTTCTTACAAATGAATATCACATGCCTCGTATCATTGTCTATTTTCTATTTATATGAGACATATTTCTAGTAAACCCTAATAGTACAAGTTCATAGAATATCCACTAGAATATTCTCTTTCATATCCTATTTCGAAAACTAGCCGTTACAGCTTTATCAACGGTGTTCGACCTTGACCATTATTGACTTGTCGACCACGACTCTCATCTACTCTTCGGCTGTGAGTCTTGCTACTTCCTGGTCCATCTCGACTAACGACGGCTCTAGAATTCTTTCTTTAGTGTTATCTTATCTTAAGTATTCTATGACAGATTTTGAGCCATACAGTATAAACATGAGTACTTACAGGAAGCTGTATCTATTTATGAGATTTTGGATAACTTATGATAGTTTAAGGGCTAGGAACTCAGGCTTCAATTCTCCTTGTAATTATATAGGAGTACACTGCTTTATGTAATCCCTGTTTAATATATGGTATACTAGTATGTTACCTTCTCAATAAAAAACTATAATTTCGCGAATTTTATAAATTATCAGTTATGCCTCAAATTATATAAATAATCTGAATTCATCCCTTTCTATTTAGATCAACTTTTACATTTTTACCTATTTTCAAATTTTATTTTATTTTAATGGCACGTGAGTGGCACGCCCGTTGCCACCGGTGAGAATTTGAGAATTGAGAAATCCATCTCAGCCTCTTCAAGATTGTGTGGCATAGAATGAGATAACCTTTGTGAGATCTTCCTTTCTTCCACCAGAAAAATCAAATATCAACCAACCCCTCTCTCACAAAATCAAACAAATCAAAAAATCAGTTCATTCATCTGGAAAAAAAAAGTAGCAGCAAAAGAATTTCAAGAAAATAGCCTAAGCCATGGCCAACATGATCATGGCTTCCTCCAAAGCCCTAATCACTTCTTCCATTCCTTCATCACCAAGAACCAAACTTTCCCTCCCACAAATTCCAATTCCAAAACTACCCCTCCCCAAATTACCCAAATCCCCACTAACCCTTTCCCTCCCATCAAATCTCAAGTCCATTTCAGTCATTCTTGCTAGCTCTTTAGCCTTTGCACCCCCTTCACTTGCTGAAGAAATTGAAAAAGCTTCACTCTTTGACTTCAATTTAACTCTCCCTATTATAATGGCTGAGTTCCTTTTCCTCATGTTTGCTTTAGACAAACTTTACTTTTCCCCATTAGGGAAATTTATGGATGAAAGAGATTCTGCTATTAAAGAGAAATTAAACAGTGTGAAGGACACTTCAGCTGAAGTGAAGCAATTGGAAGATCAAGCAGCAGCTATAATGAAAGCTGCAAGAGCTGAGATATCAGCTGCATTGAACAAAATGAAGAAAGAGACACAGTTGGAAGTGGAACAGAAGATTGCTGAAGGAAGGAAGAAAGTTGAAGCTGAGTTGCAAGAAGCTTTAGCTAGTTTGGACAAGCAAAAGGAAGAGACTATTAAGTCTCTTGATTCTCAGATTGCTGCTCTTAGTGATGAAATTGTCAAGAAGGTTCTTCCTGTTAGTAACTAATGTATTTCTTGAAATTTGTAATTTGGTTTTTGATTTGATAAAAGTTGCATAAATGTGAAATACGTTGGTACTATCTTATATTGTGAATTTATCTCTACTGGTGTACATCTTGTTGGAGCTTCTTGTTGCTGCTCCTGATTTAATTTTTAGTTGCATAATTTACACGGGGTAGTGATTTTTTGAAAAACAATTAATAATGTCAAGTTTATGGTTGACTTTTCCAGATTGCTGTGAACATTTGAGGAGTTCCTAAACTAGGGAAATAAATTGGAGTCGAAAATATGTTAGGGGGGGGGGGAGTGGGGAGTTGAAGTAAAGTGCAAGCTTTAGATCTTGAAAATGTTACATCAAGATTCAAGGGCATGATTTTTAATTTATTTAAGATAAATCATAGCTGTGATGAGAATACATGGAATATGTTTTAACATGCGGTACACTAATGGACACATTGATACTTCAGATGTGGATATTTCAAATTGGTAATTTAGAATGGAATTAATTGGATTCACTATTCAGTATTCTCTTTGTATTGAACTTGTGAAATAGGAAAGAACTGTTTCCTTTCAGTGGCAGAGCCACCTATGTCCAAGGGGTGTCCCTTCGCCGGAAAATTAAGCTATGTTGCTATATATATATACACACACACACTATATTGAATCCCCTTAACTTTTTTTGTATGTTTACTTCTTTATGTTTTGACACTCTCTACCACTGTTTCCTTTAGCTGTAGTTAAGCTAATAGTCAAAGATGTTTGTTCCACCTTCCTACTTGCAAATGGAAGTATTTATACATCTGCGGCATTGAACAGTTTAGAATGAAAGCCAGTTTGTGATCAATACTTATTCTGGAGACCACTGATTGTTTTGTTTCAGCTTTTCTTGCCATTATGTGCATTGCTTGTAGTATTACTTTGGGCAGGGCATAAGTTTTTGTTGCTGATGCATTAATGTATGCCATAACTCTAGTAGTATATCTTCTCCTATGAAAGAACAGTAAACAAATTGACAGCTTCTTTTATCAACTGAGGAAAAGAAAGTTGTATAGGCTGGTTGAGATAAAGAAAAAGCAAAAGAAGTAAATGCAAGATTAAATAGCCAATACGTTTCTAGAATGGACAGCTGAATGTTTTCTCACTGTTGTGGTTGCATAAGCTGGTTATGAAGCAGAGGCGGAGCCGGAATTTGAAGTTACTCATGTCGCACCTGTTTGGCATGCGTAGTTCAAGGTAAATGAAGGATCCACGTAATATAGGTCATGTCTATAAGCTAGGCTCCGAGAGACTGGAAAATCGAAATTCAGTTTCAGGACCTTTATATATGATCTTTCTTGATGATTGTTGCGCAAACGATACCATTAGTTTGAAAGGACTTGAGTGAAGCAAGGGGTGTTTGTTTTAGCACTCAGGCAGTTTATGACTCTATTTCAAAAACAATGGCTTAAAGTAGCTGTCCATGGACTGAAGAGGACAGGGCAGTTTTCTGCTTTGTGGAGTCTTGCCTTTACCATTAATAAGGAGATGTCCATATCATGTGCTTGTTTACTTGAAGAGCAGGACTTTCTGTTGCTGAAATTAGTATTATAGGCAGTGACTTGCACCTAATTTATGTGATCATGGGTCCTGGACCTTTCTTTCTTTTCCCAAATTTCATCCTTTTCTTGATTTGAGAAAAAGAAATAATACTCACTCCATTTCAATTTATGTGAACCTGTTTGACTGGACACGGATTTTAAGATAAAATGAAGACTTTTGGAATATGTGGTCCTAAACAAGTCAAAAAGGGGCCCAGAGCATTTGTGCGGTTATAAAAGCTTTTCATTAAGGGTAGAATTGTAAGTTTAAGCTAAATTGTTACCAAATTTAGAAAAGGGTCATTCTTTTTGGAACGGACAAAAAAGGAAATAAGTTCACATAAACTAAAACAGAGGGAGTATGTATTTATGCACCCCAAGCGTGTGGCCTAGTGGTTAAGGGGTCTCAAATCTTGGAGACAAAGATCAATCTCAGCGGAGACCTGACATCGTTCTCATTTGCTTAAGCCTTGATGGGTGGTTACCTAGTATCTATGATGGTGCAAGCTAACAACAACCCAGTGAAATCCCACAAATGGGGTCTGGGAAAGATAGTGCGTACGCAAACCTTACCCTACCCCGAGAGAGTAGAGAGACTGTTTCCGAAAGACCCTCGGCTCAAGAGACGAAAAGAGACAAATAAATTAGTATTATTGTCACGACCCATTTCCATAATAGGTTGTGATGGCGCCCAACACCATTGTCGGGCAAGCCAACGCGGAAAATACTAAATAAGCTCTCATTTACTTTATCCAAAAATAGTTTCAATGATTCCTTAAGTTGTAATAAAATCAGAAATGATCGGTAAAGCCGAAAATAA
Source organism: Nicotiana tabacum (assembly GCF_000715075.1). Classification (NCBI taxonomy): domain Eukaryota; kingdom Viridiplantae; phylum Streptophyta; class Magnoliopsida; order Solanales; family Solanaceae; genus Nicotiana; species Nicotiana tabacum. The sequence goes on along the minus strand of NC_134080.1, from coordinate 41,892,809 downwards.
TCATACAACCCCAAAATAATACGGTCTACTAATGTGTGTGCCAAGACCTGGTGTCACAAGCTATGGGCAACTAATAGAATATACAAAAGAATCACACTATCCTACTGTCCGAAACAGTATAGACAGCAAAAAATACATAAGAGAGGCTCCTTCAGGCTGCTGAACGGCATGAGAAGGGAAGCATCTCACCGTAGAAGTCTCGAAATCCGCTTAGTGATGCGCACCAGACTGATAGCCAGATACACCTGCCTCAGATCCTGTACAATTAAGTACAGAAGTGTAGTATGAGTACATAAACAATATGTACCCAGTAAGTATCTCGTCTAATCTCGAAGAAGTAGAGACGAGGGGTCGACTTCGATACTTACTAGGGTCAAATAATATGATAAAAGAATTTATAATAAGCATGGATAGCACAATTTAATAACATTGTATGGTAGGGAATAAGATTTCTTCTTCCAAATGATACCATGGGTATCCATTTACGTTTCAAGGCATACATGGAGTTCAGTCCACAGAGAAATACTAAGTAAAGCATGCGCAAGTAAAATCGAGGGACGTACAGCCCGATCCAACATAAAAGTAGATTGTGCACTGCCGAGGGTCGAACGACTCGAACCATAAATGCATCTATTACCCCGCTCGCGAATCACACGTGCGACGCGGTCAAATATAAATAAACTCATCAACAAACAGCCAATAATGCATATCTGGGGAGTAGTTATTCACAGGAATATTCAAGTTCTCTTTTAAAAAACCAAGCAAGATAAGGTTCCTCTACTAGTCTCATTTACCTTAATCAACATAATTTATACGAATCCGAATTTATCATCAAGTTACAAGAATATCACGTAGAGCATGCTTTTGGTCCCTAGACTACCCGGACTTAACATAATAGTAGCTACGCACGGACTCTCATCACCTAGTGCGTACGTAGCCCCCGCATATAATAACAATTAATTCAATTATTATACCTATGGGGACAATTCCCTCTTACAAGGTTAGAAAGGAGACTCACCTCGCTCCACAGTGCACTTCTAATATCAAGAACGAGTCCAAGCCCTCAATTCGGAGCCGAACGATCCCAAACTAGTTAAATGAGGTAGGAACTAGTCAATATAAACTCACAAGATCGAATTCTAACTATTTAAGCATTTTCCCAACCTTTAACACAAGTTTCCTAAAATCCGACCCTGGGCCCACGTGCCCGAGTTCCGAAATCTTTCGAAGGAAGTTGTTCTCTATAACCTAAAGATCAATAATATATGATTTCTAGTTCATTCCATAACAATATTAAAAACCCTAGGTTTTGCTCTAACCCCTTGATTTACCTAAATTCTAGTGTTTAATCTACCTAAAACACATGTATTAAACTAAGAATTAGTGAGATAGACTTACCTCAAGATGCTAGGTGGAAGTCTCTTCTCAAAAGCTCCCAAAATCGCCAATGGAGGAGTGAAAAGTGGTAAAAATTGACTTAGAACCGTATTAAATGAAGCTCAATGCTTCAGCGATTTCCGTATCTGCGGTCAGGGGACTACATCTGCAGGAAAGGACCACATCTGCGAAAATGGGCCTAAAGGGCTGGGACCGCTTCTGCGGTTTGGCCTGGCCTTCCCTGGGCCGCATCTGCGATAGATGGACCGCATCTGCGGTCTCGCACCTGCGGTACACCAACCATAGGTGTGGTTATGACAGAAGCAGCAGCTTCAACACTTCTCAAAATTTTCAACTTCACTCGAGCCTTGTCCGATTGACGCTCGTGGCTCCTGGGCCCCGCCCGAACATACCGACAAGTCTGAAATCACGAAACGGACCGATTCGAACCTTCGGAATGCCCGAAACAACGCTGAATCTAAGAATCACCCCCTAAAACTAATTGAATCAAACTTATGAACTTCAAGTTCTTAATTTTCCTCTGATGGGTCAAAACGCCCTTAAACTACTCGAATTGACACCAAATTTTGCGGGCAAGTCTTAAATGTTATTTCGGACCTGTACCGGGTTTCGGAACCAACATACGAGCCCGATACCCATGTGATCAATCATTAATTAGTTTCTTTAAATCCTTAAAACTTCAGCTTAACAATTTCTAATAAAAATTCATTACTCGAGCTAGGGACCTCGGAATTCGATTCCGAGTATACGCCCAGGTCCCATATTTTCCTACGGACCCTTCGGGACCATCAAATCACGAATTCGGGTCCGTTTGCTCAAAATGTTGACCAAAGTCAAACTTAGCCTTTAAAGAAAATCCTAAGGAATCAAATGGGCATATTTCACTCCAAATTCTTCCAAATCCCGAACCAACCGTCCTCACAAGTCGTAAATTAGCTAAAGCAAGTGCAGGAAGTTTTGTTTTTAAGGTAACGGGGTTCTAAAAGGCAAAACGACTAGTCAGGTCGTTACAACTATCAACAGAAATCATAGAAATAATAACAACGACATAAGAACTAGAAAATAGATGAAAATCAATAACAATAACAAGTAAATAAGGCCCGATACTATGAAAAAATGGAAGAATAGTGTGAACACAATATTAACCACTAGCAATCTAAGACGAACGCCTATCATGCTAGCCTCGTACCCGGTATGAAGTAGAAAAAATGCTCAACTACCTCCTAACCTACAACCCTAATGCTCGACCTCCACACCTTCTTATCAAGGACTATGACCTCGGAAATTTGAAGTCACATCATGTCCTACCTGATCACCTCTCTCCAATACTTCTTAGGCCATCCACTACCTCTTTTTATACTCGCCAAAGCCAACCGCTCACACCTCCTAACCGAGGTATCTGTCCTTCTCCTCCGCATGTACCCGAACCATCTGAGCTTCGCTTCCCGTATCTTGTCATCCATAGGAGTCATGTCCACCCTCTCTCGTATAACTTCATTCCTAATCTTTTCCATCCTAGTGTGACCACACATCCACCTTAATATCCTCATTTCTGCTACTTTCATCTTCTGAATATGTGAGTTCTTATTTGGCCAACACTCTGCCCCATACAACATGGCTGGTCTAATTACCACTCTGTAAAATTTACCTTTGAGCAACAATGGCACTTTTTTGTGACACAAGACTCTAGATACTAATCTCAATTTCATCCACCCCATCTCTATACGGTATGTGACATCCTCATCGATCATCCCATCCCCCGGATAACAAACCCTAAGTACTTGAAACTGCCTCTCTTGGGGATGACCTGTGATTCAAGCCTCACGTCCATGCCCGCTTCGCTTGACTCGGCGCTGAACTTGCACTCCGGGAATTTTGTCTTAGTCTTGCTTAACTTGAAACTAGGGCTGGGCATAATTTGGTAAATACCGAATTACCGTACCGAAATTGAAAATTTTGGTATTTGGTATACGGTATTTTGATATTTGGTTTAAGTTTTAAAAAAATTAGTATTAGGTATGGTATTTGATATTTTAAGATAAAATACCGAAATACTGATATCGTACGAAATATATATTATATTACACAAAACACATATTATCAATTATAACATAAATAGAAAAAATCTAGAATTTTACTTTCCTTTATTCTCAAAGTTCATCAATTAACTCTAAACAAGTAACAAGACATTTCTAATGATCAATATTCTTTTATGTACAATTTTCTCTATTTGGGTCTATATTTGCTAGTTTTGGACAAATTTTTGTCAACAAACATTTTCAGTTTTGTATTTTTGAGTACTTTAAGTAAGAATATTATAGTGTATGACTCTATGCACTAGTTAGTATTCAAACCAAATAAACCGAAGTTACCAAACCGAATAAACCGAAACTGAAAGGAGAAAAACTGAACCATACCAAATTTAATTAGGTACGGTATTGATATAGAATTTTAAGAAACCGAATACCGAAAATACCGAAACAAAATATCTAAATATCGTACCGTACCGACCGACGAACACCCCTACTTGAAACCCTTAGACTCAAGGGCATGTATCCAAACCTCCAGCCTCTCGTTAATGCTACCTCACGTCTTATCAATCAGAACTATGTCATCAACGAATAACATACACCATGACACCTCCCCTTGAATATGGTATGTCAATGCGCCCATCACCAGGGCAAACAAGAACGGGCTGAGCGCATATCCTTGGTGCAACCCTATAACAACCGGAAAATGCTAAGAATCGCCTCCCACTGTCCTAACTCGAGTCTTAGCTCCATCATACATGTCCTTAATCGCCCTAATGTAAGCGAGCGACACACCTTTTGCCTCCATGCATTTCCAAAGAACCTCCCTAGTCACCCTGTCATACGCTTTCTCCAGGTCAATAAATGCGATATGCATATCCTTTTTCCTATTTTTGTACTATTCCACCAACCTCCTAATAAGGTGAATAGCTTCCATAGTCAAACAAACCGACATGAACCCGAACTGGGTATCGGATATAGACACCGTCCTCCTCTTCCTTACTTCCACCAGCCTCTCCCAAACTTTCATTGTATGACTTAATAGCTTGATATCCCTATAGTTTTGGTAAAATAGTTGTGCACACAAATTAACCTGAACACAATAACTATACAAAATAAAAAGGAAATAATCTATATTTATCTGATTGTAAAACCCTCTCCACCATATATACAAACTAAAAGAAGCCAGGTATGGCACTTGTAATAAACAGATTGTTTCTAAAGTAAATAATAATAAGAGGGTTGTATATGGTAAATAGTATTGTAACAATTGTTTTGTGCAATGAATAATCATACATGTTTGTTTATCCTCAAAAGCAGATAACAATTGAATTTATATGTGATTTTAAAAATATGCGGATTAACTCAATAGAAATGATTAATAGCGTTAGATTAGATAGATAAAAGACGTAATAAATTGCAAACCAATAGTGAGAGTGATCCCAGACGCTGTAATGGCTTAATGAAATGCATGCCTTCGATCTCGGGCTCACAATAATGGAGAACTGATGAACAGAAGTATGAATAGAGAAAAATAATAGTATATTACCTTGATATGCATGTTACAATGCCCCTCATGAGTAGTTAGACTCCCCTTTATATACTAGGGGAGTTTCACCTAGGGGTGAGCATCGGTCGGTTCGGTTCGGTTGTGAATGTTATCGGTTATCGGTTTACAAATATGATAAATCGATAACCGAACCGATAAGATTTCGCTTATAGGTTATCCGTTAATCGGTTATTGACCATTATCGGTTTGGTTATCGATTTACCCAATAAAATAACTCAATCTAGAGTTAAGAAAAAAAAGACAATTCACCGGAGTAAAGCAAAAAAGCGAAGAATTCACATATAGTATACTAACCATTTTTGCATTCTAGCCACAACTAATATTTGAAGCATGCTTCATTTTGACAAATTCAAGACCTGTGCAATCTCAAAAATCAATACTACATCTCCACAAGTATTTCATCTCCAATTCGCTGGAAATAGAAGTTAACAGGAACATAAATAATAATTTTTTGGTTTTCTGCCAAACCATAATCAAGAGATCAATCTCTTTCTTCAGAGTCTAATTGTAGCAAGAGCAACAAGAGTATTAGTAACTCAATAGTTGTCCAAGCACAACTGAAATAGTACTAATTCTTATCGAGTTATCAGTTTACCCGTTAAGAAATTGGGCAAACCGAGGCCCGAACCAATAACCCAATAGTGAAAAAATATTAAACCGTTACCGAACCGTTCACACAATAACCCGATATCGATACCCCAATAAGTTTTTTTCGGTTCGGGCTATCGGTTATACCCTATATATGCCCAACCCTAGTTTCACCCTAGGTACAATTTTAAAAAAGGGTAAAAATCCTTATTCTTGCTAATCACTGATCCATTGCTGATACGAGCTGAGAATTACGTTGTGACATCTGGTTGGGCACGGATGTCATAGCCTTTTGTTAGTTGTGCGCGATTGTCTGGTAACGCTCTCCGAAGTTTTGGGATATTGGACCAGGGGTCATGGCCCCGATTCTCCCGAGGGAAGGTATTTTGCCCGAATCTCGATAAGAGGGGCTCCTTGCACCGATTTCGTTTCCTTATGGTCACGTCTCTACTTCGTTTGCTTCACCGAGAACCAAGGTGTCCAACAAGTTCCGTTTTACTCGTATACAGATAGTCTTCTCGTTTCTCAGAGAGTAGGTTTATCAAAACGAGGATAAATGACATAAGCACTTTGATTCCTTCCTCAATACGCCATGAAAAAAATGACAAAGAACCCAAAACGTTACATCAGTCGTGTCGTTATGGCTTCGAACACATGTCATCTATCGGCAGGTCATCCCTGAAGGCGAAACGACGCGAAATCTCTATAAATACTTTCATTCAATTTTTACCTTTTGACCAAGCTTCTACCCTCGAGTTTTCAGGCTATCACTACCCTTCTTCATACTCTCATATTTTTACCTCCGTTCTTTACGATTTCTCAGTAAGTTACAAGTTTTTACTGGTTTTCACCCAAATCAATGCACTTGTTTCTACATCTTTCAACCTTTCTTCCTATTTTTCAAGCCTTTTCCAGATAACAATGGCAAAAACTTCATAATCTGTTCCTCAACAAGTCGCTTCTTCTTCTTCTTCACAACCGACCGCTGAAATTGAGGAGGTCACTCCCGATATAGTCGTCCTTGAGATGTCAGCTCATGACGCAGCTACCAATGAACCACCTCCCGAGCCTCCCTTGAAAAATGTTCGTCCCCGAAGGTTGTTTGATCGCCGATGACTTTAAAGTTGAAAAGCCCTCGTCGGTACAAGTTCGAGGTGAGGTGGCCTCAAGGTACATATGCTTCATCACTGAAGACGTCTTTCCCGAGGTACAAAAGGACTGCAACTAGGCAGGTAAGGACGTAGTAGTCCCCGGGCCTGAGGACGCCATTACTACCCATGTGGAGGGGAATCTAAGTGTTTACACTTATCCCTTCACACTAGGTACGGTGGACCTGATTATTTTGGAATTCTATAAGAGGTACAAAGTTTGCCTTGGTCAAATCCATCCGTTGATGTGGAGGATCGTGATTCTTCTTCCATATTTTGTGAACAAGACCGAATCCCATCGGTTCACTATCGATCACCTACTTTGCCTATACAATCCCTGAATCTTTTGAAGGAGACTAATAAAGCTCACACGTCGGGCCAGCAAAGCCCTATTCTTGAGCATCGATGAGGACCGAGATCGGGGTTGGCAGGGACGCTTCGTTCAGGTGAAGACCGAAGACTTGATCCCTTCCGAGTTCATGCCTTTCCCCGAGAGGTGGAATGCATCACATAAGCACAACTCTCCTTTAAATGTCGATTTTATGTTTATCTTCTTTTTCCTCACTAATACTTGTGGTGGTGCAGATGTTGCTCGAGTCCCAAACGCCATTCCTTGGTTCAAGGAGTGGATTGAGGGAATTTGTTCGTAGATGCCTTATTCTAAGCGCACGTGGCCCGAACTCTCGAAGGGGCAATGGGAGGCCCGTTCTCACTGTAAGATCTCCCTCCCAAATAAGTAACATTAGTATCTATCTTTAGCACCATATTCTCATATCCTCTCTTTTCTTTTTGCAAGCTTGCCTAAGACCACTGATCTTAGGCCCTTAGAAGGAAACGAGGTCGTGCCCTTATCCGTTGATCCCTCCGCTTTGGGGCAGTTCGGGGCTACAACGGAAGAAAAGAAGAATAAGAAAAGAAAGGCTTCAGACTACCCGAGCTCCACGGTGAAGCCAAAAAAGAGAGTGGCTCGTAGGCCAAAGAAAGGCTCCGCTTCCCGAGAACCGGACTCGGACTCACTCTTTTGGCTCATGGATGAGCCCGAGGAAGATGATAGTTTTGTGGCCCATGGGCCCACCTCCCCCGAAGAGCAGGCAGCAGCCGAGGGGGAGACAATAGAGGTCGATCTCCCTCAGGTTTGGGAGACCGATGTGGAGGCAAGGGCTGAGACCCCTCGGGATGCCGGCTTTGATCTGCTCGGTGTAATAGAGATCTCAGAGTTTCCCTCATGCACCGAGTCTATGCTCGAGGAGGCCCGAGTGGTGAAGGAGCGATCCAATAAAGGGGCTCATGGTGCGGACGATCCCCTTTGTTCTTTTTTCGAGGGTGTGGACATGGCCGTTTTGGAAGACTTCACCCAGTTGGGCGACTTGGAGGTAAAAAGGAAGGATCCGTCTTCAGAAACCGGTAGGCTAAATTTGAGCCCAAAGTTAGTCAACCAGTTTCCCGCCCCAAGTATGGATTCTGACTGCAAAGGGTCTATAGTCATCAGCGTTATAGAAGATTCTCGGGTCCTTTCAGCTCCCGTGGGAGTGGCGAGCTACCCCTGATGCCTGGTGACCGAGGATGACCAGGAGAAGATGAATGAGGTGGACATGTCGTGCCTTTTTAATGAGGCGTAGCACGCGCCGAATTAGGTAAGGCATCACTATGACCCTTTGAGCCTTTGCTTAGATCTTTATACTTCTAATTTTTTTTGTTCATCCTTTTGTAGGCATCTATAATCCACGAGAGCTTCCTTTGGTATAAGGCTGAGGTCAACCAGCTCAAGCTCGAGGTTAAGGAGCTTGCCCAAAAAAGGGACATGTACAAGCTTCTTAGTGAGCAGCACGAAGGGGACATCAAGGACCTTCAAGCTAGCCTGGACGGGGCTCAAAAGGAGGCTTCAACCCTAAGGCGGGAACATGCCGATTTGGTCGAACAGGTAAATATTTTTGAAGTTAGCAATGAGGACTTAGCCACGGGGACTGATGACCAAACCTCGTAGGTTTAGCAGAAGATCGATCGGATAGACCAACTCTGAGCTGAAATGAATGAGGTTTAGGTCATGGCCGACAGTTGGAAGAGCAAAATGGACCTGTTGGCCTCGGAGAAGGAAACCGCCCGGACCCAGCTGGCATCGGAAGAGGTGAAAATTCGGGTGGCAAAGGAGAAAGTTGATAAGCGGGCCCAGCTGAACGATGAACTCCGAGCTCAACTGAACTCAGCCCTGGCAGAGCAGGATGCCATCGACATTGAGTGTCAAGCTATAAAGGTTCAGATGTGCGCAACCTCCGCTGATGCTGAAGAGATGGTAGCCCAGTATAAGGCCAATGTCGAGGCAGCCCAGGATCAGCTGAAAGATACCATTGAATACGTGAAGGCGGTTATCTCGAAGGGATACCTTCAAAGAGATCCATGCCCGAGGCTTCGACCTATATACTGAGATCGAGGAGACAAAAATACTTGAGATCGAGGCCAAGAAGCTTGCTGATCCCGAAGGTGAAGAGGGCTCTGAAGAATCTGAAGGCCCCGAGGGTGCAGGTGATGGGTCGGATTCCGGTGAAGACCAGACGTAGATGCCTTAGGATTTTTGTTTTTGTTTTGTATGTCGCACATTTATTTTGTTGAGGCTATTTTCATTGGTCTTTGTAAAGATCTTCCGAAATGTATATAAAGTCTTTTTCCCTTTCAACAATTTTCAAGTCTATTATCTTTAGCATCCTTTCACAAATTGTAAATATTTCAAATGCCTTAGCACAGAATCAAACATGCTAATAAGTCATTTTTTCGAATAAGACGTGTCCTCGGTGCAATCTTTTCTCGAAACTTATGGGGGCTCGGTGTGACCAGAAGCTTTTCCTAGGATGCTTATTTATGTGTTTTAAGACTATATCTTTGCCAAAGGTAACCTTTGAATAGGTTTGGAATTTTGTTTGAAGGCCTTATGTTTCGATAAGGGGCTTCAGACATCTCCGAACCATTTTTAGAGTGGCCGTAGCCTTTTAAGTTTAGGTATTGCCTAATAGGCTTTGTGCCTTCGAGTTTCAATAACCCGAGCTATCCGAGTCTTAGTCGGATGACAATCCCCAAGTGGGGGTAGTGTTTTGGGTTCGGACTATTTTTAGGGTGGTCGTAGCCTGTTTATGTATAGGCACTGCCTAATAGAATTTGTGCCTTCGAGTTTCGATAACCCGATCAGTCCGAATCTTAGTCGGATGACAATCCCCGAGCGGGGATAGCCTTTGGGCTCGATACTTTTAAGGAACACGAATGTGTATCAGCAAGGTAGAAACTTTCTTTCATTTCTGTGTGTGACATACAAGATTGTAAGTGCGTAAAAGCTCTCATTACGGCTGAGGTGGTCTATGCAAGCATGATTCATTTAATCATTTGGCCCTTACAGTAAATCCTATCCACCAAGATGAGGTTGTTTAAGCACAAAGTTTCCTCCCTTGCTAAAAATCTTAACCCGAGGGTGATGGACCCCAGTATTCGAGGTCGATCTACGAGAGGGTTCGTATATTGTCGATGCGACCATTGACTTCAATTTAAAATTGGTATTCGACTCTAAGTTAGCACGAACCACTGTTGTCTCGATAAAACCTTGCCGAAAAACCCATTTGGGACAAAACCGGTTCAAGGGAAAAAGAGTGCAACGCATGCTTTGAGACCTAACAACTACGTCCTCCTTTGGTTGTTCCCTGCAAGTGTCAGTCCAATTTGCAATGTATAATAAAGAAAATGAATAAGGTCGTACCTTAGCAGTAATATCGTTTTAAGTGGGTCACGTTCCAGTTGTTCGGTAGTTGTGCACCGTTCCCTACTTCGAGTTTGTATGAACCTTTACCGGTAATCCCGATGACTCGATATGGACCTTCCCAATTCGGTCCCATCTTTCCTTCGTTCGGGTTCTGTAATGACCCGAACGGTCGTTTTGAGTTATAACGCACCATTCTGTAGTTTGAGGCCATGAGCAGCTTCACTTCAGGTATTATTACTTGTACGCGTGGTCAGAATTAAATTTTGGAAAGTTTGGAAAGAAAATTCTCATTTCAGAAGCTTTAAGTTGGAAGAATTGACTAGGATTGAATTTTTGAGAAAACGACCTCGGAATCAGGATTTAAAGGTTCCAGCAGGTTCGTATGATGATTTCGGACTTGGGCGTATGCCCGGATCAGGTTTTGGGTGACCCAGGAGCATTTTGGTGCCTATTGTGGAAGTTAGCATTTTTGGAAGAATTTCATAAATTTGGGTTGAAGTGCATTTCAATGCTATCGATGTCTGTTTAGAATTCTGAGTCGGAATAGCTTCGTATGGTGATTCTGGTATTGGGAGCGCGATCAGAAGTGAATTCGGAGGTCCGCAACTCATTTTGGAGTCATTTGGCTAAAGATAGAAATTTGAAGGTATTAAGAAGTTTGACTGGAAGTGGACTTTTTGATATCGGGGTCGGATTTTGATTTCGGAAGTTGGAGTAGGTCCTTAATGTCAAATATAACTTGTGTGCAAAATGTTAGGTTAATCTGGCGTGATTTGACAAGTTTAAACAACGAAAGTAGAAGTTTGAAATTTTAAAGTTCATTAAGCTTGAATTGGAGTGCGGTTCATGATTTCGACGTTGTTTGATGTGATTTGAGGCCTCGAGCAAGTTCGTATCAGGTTTCAGGATATTTTGGTATAATTAGTTAAGGTCCCGAGGGCCTTGTGTGGATTTCAGAAAGTTAGCGGAATGGATTCGGATAAAGAAAAGCTACGGAAATTCTATTGCAGAAGTTGGTCGCCATAAAATTTCTGATGCGAGGAGTCAATTTTGGAAGCTCATATCTTGCAATCTATAAGGAATCGAAAAATTTGCAAAACATGAAAGTTGTAGATCTTGCATTCTAGTTTTCACAAAGATAAATCATTCATCATTTAAATATTTGTATATAATGTTATGATCGATTGAATGAAGGCTGGTAAAGTTGTTCTGCAATTTCCCCAGAAATTTCAGATACGAGGAGCCTAGTTTGGAAGCTTATATTTCGAAATATATAAGGAATCTAAAAATGTGCAAAACATGAAAGTTGTAGATCTTTGATTCTAGTTTCCAGAAAGTTAAACCATTTATCACTAGGATATTTTTACAAAACGTTATAGTCCGTTAATTGAAGGCTGGTAGTACTTCATTTTTTGCCCGAAAATCAGGCAAAGTCGCATTTCATACATGCGACTTGCCTAGGCAGAATGCCTAAAAACGGGAGTCAGCCATTTTTACTCATTTTTGAGTTTTGAGTCTCGGATTTGGGCGATTTTTGGAGCGTTTGGAAGATGGTTTTTTACCTAGTAGTTTGAGGTAAGTAATTTCTACACAACATGAGTTTAATATATAGATTATGGAAAGATTAATATGTAAAAACTGGTGAAATCAAGGGTTTAGATGAAAACCTAGGTTTTGTATAAAAATGAGATTTGACCACGAAAACGATTATGGAATTTGGTAAAAATCATATATTTGACTTCATAAGGTTATGGGTAACAACTTCCTTCAAAAATTTCTGGAATCCGGGCACGTGGGCCCGGGGTGAATTTTAGGAAATGTTACATTTAGGGTTGGGTAATCACCTTAATAGTTGGAATATGAATATTTTAACATGTATTGATTAGTTTATACACTATTTCATTAGTTTTGGATTGTTCCGCACCGAATTGAGGGTTTGAGCATAATCTTGGACCGGAAAGTGGGCTTCGGAGCGAGGTGAGTCTCCTTTCTAACCTTGTAAGAGGGAATTGTCCCCATAGGTGAATTAATTAGATATGTGCTTCTATTTGTGGGGGCTACGTACGTACGATGTGATGAGAGTCCGTGCATAGCTACTATTATGCTTAAGTCTGGGTAGTTTAGGACTCAAAAGCATGTTTTACTTGCAATATTTGAATTCTTGTTGTCAATTTAAAAATGCTTAAAACATATCGAATGTGTAAATGAATTTCTAAAAGAGTAGTCATCGTTTCTATATTTTTAAAGAGTAATTGCCTTTTCTTGGATAATTGCTCCTTGATGAGCTCTTGATTGACTATTTGAATGTGTTTATATATTGTGGAACGGGCCGAATGCCTCGGTAGATTAAATAGATGCACCTATGGTTCGCGCCATTCGACCCTTTAGGAGTGCACAATTTAAATATTTGTTGGATCGAGCCGTACGACTTCGGTATAATTTGTGCATGCTTGTATTGCTTGCCTTGAAATTCATAGATGTTGATATTTGTTTTTTCCCCAGCCTGAGATAAATGTATAAATGATGAAAATGAATTTGGAAATTTCCTATAAATGAAAGAATTGTTTACTTGCCTCATGCTCTTTGAGTTACCGTCATTTTTATGAAAATCCTCTATTTATTAAATTATTGGTATATTATCATTGGACCACTAGTAAGTGTCGAAGTTGACCCGTCTCTACTTCTTCGAGATTAGATGGGATACTTGCTGAGTACACGTTGTTTTTGTACTCATGCTACACTTGCTGTGCATTTATTTTGCACAAGCACATGTACCTCTAATGGCTTAATAGGCGTAGCAGCATGGATGATACAGAGACTTAGGCGAGCTGTATCTCTCGAGACAACCCGCAACCAGCATAGTCTCTTTCAGTATATTGTATTTACTTTCTGTCTAAATCTGTATTCCGGACAGTTATTGTAGTTCATTTGATTTCCTAGTGATTGCTCATGCACTTGTGACACCGGGTTTTGGGATGATTATGGGATATTTAATATTAAGGGTTGTAAACATTATTATTTATTCAGTGATGATTACCTTTTTACTAGTTAAATTAAAGGAAATTATGGTTCTTAAAAATATTAAAATGAGAGTTTATTTAGTTACTCGATGTTGGCTTGCCTGACTGAGGTGTCTGGTGCCATCATGGCCTTTGATGGATTTTGGGTCGTGACAGGTTTCAGTTGTTCAGTGTCACCTTTATTAACACCAAGTTCCCGATATTGAAGTGTCAGAGGTTGGCTCTTTGTTTGTAATATCTTTCTATCCGCTGTTTCTGGGCAGCCAATCAGACAAGGGCGACCTCGCGCTTCTCATCCAATAGTTCTAGGCTCATGCTCATGGCCTCACCCTTTGATTATTCGGTCACATATCAGAACCTGAGACTCGGTTCTCCTACTTCGATCAGTATTAGTGCTTTGGCACCATAGACCAACGAAAACGGGGTGGCCCCAATACTAGATTTTGATGTCGTGCGGTATGCCTACAGGTCTTCGGGCAAAATTTCCTTCCATTTCCCTTTGGTGTTGGTCAATCTTTTCTTTAGGTTTTGGATTATGGTCTTGTTTTTAGACTCTCCGCATGCCCATTCCCACTAGGGTGATAGGGTGTTGACATGATCCTTTTGATATTATGGTCCTTGAAAAATTTGCTTGCCTTACTGCCGATGAACTACTTCCTGTTATCACACACGATATCGGCCGACATCCTGAACCGACATATTACATGGTCCCAAATAAAGTCAATAACTTCTTTTTCTCGTACCTTCTCGAACGCCTGAACTTCAACCCATTTAGAAATATAGTCAGTCATAAATAGTACAAACTGAGCTTTATCGGGTGCTCATGGCAGGGATGTTGCGGCCAAACACACACACAAGTATACACGGTCGTCAAATAATACAGTGATAAGAGAGTGTCGAACCCATGAGGACTTGTTATCAACTATTAAATAGATCAGAATAACCTAATTATCTTAACAAGGATTAAACCTAAAAGTACTAATGCCAAAATATTTAAACTAAAAAGAAAATAAATAATAAACTCTGAACAAGGGAGAATAGATTTTTAGGTATCAATATAATGAAAATGATGCAGGGTTGTGGGCTATCTAACATTCCTATTGTATTCTTCAATTGACTTGAATAACTAATTCATCTAGTTTATTGGTTGACAAGGTTAATATTGCTCAGAAGAACTTGTCTAGTTCTTACTCACATATTCAAGCTAACCTAACGCATATATGTCTATGGAATTAGAACTAACAAGAATACATTTGTATTTCCTGTAAATCAACCAAGCAAGGAAATTAGGTATATGTCTATCCTAATCGCGAATCCACTCCCCGATGCCCAGGTTCAAAAACTTGCTCTACTCAATCCTATGTGCAATCTAGAATTCCCACTTTCGAGTTCAATTCTAGATTTGAAGATAATATTCAATTGGCGATCAATCAATTAAATAATTTAGTGCAGGATTGAATAAACAACCAATACGATAAACTAAGAAATCGAAGTCAATATTCAAATAACAATAGTTATGAAAGAACCACAACCCTAGAATGTGAAGTTTATTTCCACATAGACATGGTATCCAAATAACAAATCATACAATAAAACATAAATTACTAAGTTTAGTGGAAGAAAAGATGAAACCATGCCTCCACGACGGCTTTGTTCTTTTCTTTTGTCCAAAATTCTGTAAAAATTATGTTTAATGACTATTTATAGCTGTAAGTAAAAGGCCTAGACAAAAATAACCAAGTTCAAGACCTAAAAGGAGACACACACAAATAGTTTCAAAACTAGACTCGCATAACGCCTCAGCTTTTCTTGTGCTGGGCTGCGCGATGCGATGCTGTCACGTCCCCGGTTCGTCCTCCGTGAACCATCGTGACAGCACCTAGTCTCTACGACTAGGCAAGCCTAACAATGCGGAAAAGAAACCAATTTGCGGAAGAAATAATTAAAATATGAAATAGTGAAATAAAATAGTATTTTAAAGTGCCGCTTGACATACACAATATCAACACTCGAAAACTAATAACATTTCCCAAAACCCGGAATCTCATGATCACAAGCCTTTGAATTGTCTACAAGCATCTAACTCCAGAATATCTAACAAGGAACGAAGTACGGAAGTGCTAATACAAAAATGGGGAGTAGAAAGAGACTCTTCGGTCTGCGGATGCGGCAGATATACCTCGGATTCTCTACAAGTGCCTCGTCTCATGAGTGATAAGTCTGAATGGAGGTACGTGGATCTGCACATGAAAAACATGCGCAGAAAAAGGCATGAGTACACAATAACGGTACTTAGTAAGTGCCAAGCCTAACCTAGGTCGGGTAGTGACGAGGAAGGTCAGGGCCCTACTGGGATTAAATGAAATATCAGGTATAATAGAATAAGATAAGTAGTACAGTTGAAAACTAATAGTAAGAATTAATACAGGATAATAAGGATAACAACAACTAAAACAGAGACAAAAGACAATCACAAGGAAATACCACTCTTCACAAATATAATAACCGAGGATCTCTGAGTATCCCGAGGATCTCTTAGTACCCTCAATGTATGCTAGGGATCTCTTGGTATCCTCAATGTATGCTAGGGATCTCTTGGTATCCCGAGGATCTCCTGGTATCCTCAATATATGCTAGGGATCTCTTGGTATCCCGAGGATCTCTTGGTATCCTCAATATATGCTAGGGATCTCTTGGTATCCCGAGGATCTCTTAGTACCCTCAATATATGTGCTAGGGATCTCTCGGTATCCCGCACTTTAGCTCAAATCATAAATGCGTACAGGGGATCTCCCTGGATGCCATCCCGTAGTCCCAAAGTAAAACACACAATAATGGCACAAGGAATACTCAACTAAACTCAACATCATACCAAAGTAACACAGGAAATTCTAACCTAGCCTGCTTCATGTAATATAAATAAGGCAGTTAAAGCAAATAAAGCAATTAAGTCAATTAGACATGCTTCTCTAAGCTAACAACATGTTTAAATTCCAAGTAGTATAAGCAGGCAAGGAAAAACACAATTTAAGCTATTTTAGTGAAAACAGGATTTTCAACAATTAGCACAAGTACGCACTCGGCACCTTACGTACAAGGCATTTCAATTATCACAATACCAATCCTAAGGGAAAAGTCCCACACACAAGGTTAGACAAGCTACTTACCTCGAACCAGCTCAAAATCAATCCGAAACCACACTCTTGCCACGAGTACTTGACTCCAAATGGCCTAAATCTATTCAATTCAATTGCATAATGTAAATAACACTTCAAGTAACTGATTCTACAAATAAATTCTAAGCTAATACGCAAAATTAGGTAAAATAATCAAAATGCCCTCGCGCCCACGTCTCGGAATCGGGTAAAATTTATATTTTCAGAATCCTCATCCTCTCATGAGTTCACGCATACCAAAATTATCCAAATCCAAGGTCAAATTCCCAATCAAAATTCGAATTCTAAGTCTAGGAACTTTCTTCCAATGTTTCCCCAATTTTCACTTCCAATCCGAAATAAAATGACAAAACTAACAATAGATTAATGGAAGACAACTAGAAAGGGTTAAGGAATTGTTACCCACTGATTTCCTCTTCAAATTCCTCCAAAAATCTCCCTCTCCCAAGCTCCAAATCAATTTTCCAACTTTTCAAACCAAACCCTCGAAGTTCGTATTTTCTGCCCAGCAATTTCGCTTCTGTGGAAGAACGACCGCACCTGCGAAAACTCATTAATTCCCCAAGTCCGCACCCGCAACCTGCTTACCACATCTGCGGTCACGCAGGTGCGTCAACTCATCCACACCTGCGGCTCCTCGCCTTTCCTCATCTAGCCGCTTCTGCGGCTAAATTCCGCATTTGCGGCCTCTCAACTGCAGATGCGGTTATGACAGCAGCCCAAAGAACTTCAGCTGCAACTTCACCAACTTCCCGTTAACCATTCGAAATCATCCCGAGGCCCTCGGGACCTTAACAAAAAGTACGAACAAGTCATATACCACTATCCAAACTTATACCAATCTCCAAAACACCTCAAACAACATCGAATCAACCAATTACCATCTGATTCAAGCCTAAGAACTTCAAAAACTCACAAATACGTTTTCAATCAAAAAGTCTATTAACCCTCGTCCGGATGACCTAAAATTGCACACACGTCACATTTAACACTACGGAGCTACTCCAACTTCCGGAATTCCATTCTGACCCTCGGATAAAAATCTCACTATCGAACCGGTAACTTCAGAAATTCAACTTTCGGCATTTCAAGCCTAAATTAGCTACGGACCTCCAAAACACAATCCGAACCCGCTCCTAAACCCGAAATCACCCAACGGAGCTAACGGAGCTAACGAAACCATCGGAATTCCATTTCGAGGTCGTCTTCACACTATTCTGACTACGGTCAAATTTCCAAATTTTAAGCTCTCATTTAGGGACTAAGTGTCCCAAAACTCTCCGAAACTCCAAATAATTCCTCCCGGCAACTCACAATAGTAGAAATAAACACGGGGAAAGCAGTTAATAAGGGATCGGGGTATAAATTCTTAAAACGACCGGTCGAGTTGTTACATCCTCCCACACTTAAGCATTCGTTTGTCCTCGAACGAGCATATAGACATACCTGAAGTAGTGAAAAAATGAGGGTAACGGCTGCGCATACCCTGCTCGGTCTCCCAGGTCACCTCCTCGACCAGCTAACCCCGCCACTGAACCTTTACTTATGCAATATTCTTTTACCTCAGCTTTCGAACCTGCCTGCCTAATATCGCCACTGGCTCCTTAACATAAGATATATCCTTGTCCAACTATACTGAACTGAAATCCAACACGTGCGACGAATCACCGTGATACCTCCGGAGCATCGAAACATGAAATACCGGATGAACTCCTACCAAGCTGGGAGGTAAGGCGAGCTCAAAAGCAACCTCCCCAACATGCCTCAATATCTCAAAAGGGTTAATAAAAGTCGGACTCAACTTTCCTTTCTTCCCAAATCTCATAACGCCCTTCATAGGCAAAACCCGAAGCAGAACCCGCTCTCCAACCATATAGGAAACATCATGAACCTTCCGATCCGCGTAACTCTTTTGTCTGGACTGGGCTGTACGGAGTCTATCTTGAATCACCTTAACCTTCTCCAAAGCATCCTGAACCAAGTCTGTGCCTAATAATCTGGCCTCACCTAGCTCAAACCAACCCACCGGGGATCTACACCACCTACCCTATAAAGCCTCATACGGTGCCATCAGAATGCTGGACTGATAGCTGTTGTTGTAAAAAACTCCGCTAGTGGCAAGAATTGATCCCAAGTCCCTCCAAACTCAATCACACATGCACGAGCATATCCTCAAGAATCTGAATAGTGCGCTCGGACTGTCCGTTCATCTGAGGGTGAAATGCTGTACTCAACTCTACCTGAGTACCTGACTCATGCTAAACGACCCTCTAGAACCGTGATGTGAACTGAGTACCTCTATCTGAAGTGATGGAAACTGGAATATCATATAGACGAACAATATCCCGAATATAAATTTCCGCTAGACGCTCCGAAGAATATGTAGTACCCATAGGAATAAAATGCGCGGAGTTGGTTAGCCGATCCACAATTACCCAAATGGCATCGAACTTCCTCAAAGTCCGTGGAAGCCTAACTACAAGTCCATGGTGATCCGCTCCCACTTCCACTTCGGATCCTCTATCTGCTGAAGCAACCCACCCGGTCTCTGGTGCTCATACTTCACCTGTTGACAATTGAGGCACCGAGCTACAAACCCAATTATGTCTTTCTTCATCCGCATCCACCAATAGTGCTATCTCAAATCCTGATACATCTTCGCGGCACCCGGATGAATAGAATATCGCGATCTATGGGCTTCCTCTAAAATCAACTCCCGAAACCCGTTAACAATGGGTACACAAATCTGACCCTACATCATTAATACCCCGTCATCACAGATAGTCACATCTCTGGCATCACCATGTTGAACCTTGTCCTTGAGGACAAGCAAATGAGGGTCATCATACTGACGCTCCCTGATACGATCCAATAAGGAAGATCGAGAAACCACGCAAGCTAGAACACGACTGGGCTGCAAAAGATGCAATCTCACAAACTGGCTGGCTAAAGCCTAAACATCCATCGCCATAGGCCTCTCCGATGCTGGTAAATAAGCCAAACTCCCCAAACTCTCTACCCGGCGACTCAAGGCATCGACCACCATATTGGACTTGCCCCGATGATACAAAATAGTGATATCATAGTCCTTCAACAACTCTAACCACCTCCTCTGGCACAAATCAAGATCCTTTTGTTTGAACAAGTGTTGCAAGCTCCGACTATCAGTATAAATCTCACAAGGAACACCGTATAAATAATGATGCCAGATCTTCAGGGCATGAACAATGGCAGCTAACTCGAGATCATGGACAGGATAATTCTTCTCATACACCTTCAACTGTCTGGATGCATAGGCAATCACCCTACCATCCTGCATCAAAACCGCTCCAAGACCAATCCTCGAGGCATCACAATAAATGGTATAAGACCCCGAACCAGTAGGCAATATCAAAACAGGGGTTGTAGTCAAAGCTTTCTTGAGCTTCTGAAAGCTCGCCTCACACTCTTCCGTCTACTGGAACGGAGCACCCTTCTGGGTTAGTCGGGTCATAGGGGCTGCAATCGATGAAAATCCCTCCACAAAACGACGATAGTAACCCGCCAAGCTAAGAAAAATGCAGATCTCTATAGCTGAGGATGGTCTGGGACAACTATGCACTACCTCTACTTTCTTCAATCCACCTAAATACCCTCACTCGATACCACGTGGCCTAAGAATGCCACGGAATCTAACCAAAACTCATATTTCGAGAACTTAGCATATAACTTCTTTTCTCTCAAGGTCTGAAGCACTGTCCTTAGGTGTTGCTCATGATCTTCCCGACTCCGGGAATACACCAAAATATCATCAATAAAGACGATGAAGAACGAGTCAAGATACGGTCGGAACATACTGTACATTAAATGCATGAAGGTTGTTGGGGCATTGGTCAGCCCAAATGACATATCAAGGAACTCGTAATGACCATACCGAGTCCTGAAAGCAGTCTTCAGGATATCTGGCTCCCGAATCTTCAAATGATGGTACCCTTAACGCAAGTCAATCTTAGAAAACACTCGTGCACCCTATAGTTGGTCAAACAAATCATCACTACGAGGCAAAGGATAACAGTTCTTCAATGTAACTTTGTTTAACTGGTGATAATCGATACACATACGCATAAAACCATCCCTTTTTCCTTATAAACAAGGCAGGAGCACCCCAAGGTAATACACTAGGCCGAATAAAACCCTTATCAAGCAATTCCTATAACTTGTCCTTCAACTCCTTCAACTCAGGAGGGGCCATACAATACAGAAGAATAGAAATGGGTTGAGTTCCCGACAAAATATCAATGCCAAAATCAATATCTCTATCGGGCGGCATGCCCGGAAGGTCAGCTGGAAAAACATCAGAAAAATCCTATACTACTGGGACTGAATCAATGGAAGGGGTATCAATACTGACATCTCTCACATAAGCTAGGTATGCATCATACCCCTTCTCAACCATACGTTGATCCTTAAGGAAAGAAATAACTCTACTGGGAGTGTGATCTAAATCACCCTCCACTCAACACGTGGTACACCTGGCATAGCCAGTATCATGGTTTTGGCGTGACAATCAAGAATATCATAATGGGGCAACAACCAGTCCATGCCCAAGATAATATCAAGATCTACCATGCTGAGCAACAACAAATCAGCTCTGGTCTCAAAACCACTAAGAGCAACCAAACACGACTGATAAACGCGATCCACAACAAGAGAATCTCCGACAAGAGTGGAAACATAAACAAAGTAACTCAAAGAATCCCGAGATATACCCAAATGCAGAGCAAAATAGGAAGACACATAAGAATAAGTAGAGCTTGAATCAAATAGAACCTATGCATCTCTGTGACAAACTAGAACAATATTTGTGATGACAGAATCAGAGGCAACAACCTCGGTACGAGCAGGAAGGGCATAATATCTGGCTTGGCCTCCCCCTCTAGGGCGAACTCTACCTCCCCAACCTCCACCTCTAGCCGGCTGAGTAAGAGGGGTAGCAACCAGTGCTGTAACCATAGCCTGAGAACTCTGCAGGGCACACTGCGGCTGAGAAGTCTGTGGAGGTGCACTCATCCCAAGTCTAGGGCAATCCCTCACCATATGGCGTGTGTCACCACACTCAAAATAAGCTCTGGGAGCATGTGCAGTGGGAACTATATGGTACGGGTACTCCGAGACGCTTGAACACCTAAAATACTGTGTGAAATCTAAGATGCAAACTGAGCTAGTTGACCCACAAAACCTCTACCATGCCATACTCTTCCTCCAAAAAACGACCAGTGGGTCTCTCCAGTCTACGAGGTCTCCTCACTTCCCTATACTCTCTCTCCTGACCTCGTTGGTCCTTTCTCTCCTGGACCCACCTGTCCTCTACTCGACAAGAGGCCCTCACCACCCACTGAATTGGGACCACAGGCTATGTCGCTATGACACCTGGAACCCGACCAGTGAGAACTCGCTGCTCTAGAGTGGGGGTGGCGGAAGTCTGGGTCCCTTCCCCGATCTCTGAAGTAGTTGGAACAACCTGAATCAACCCCGCCTGATCTAATATACCAAACATACTCAGGAACTGTGCTAATGTCTCCTAAAGTGATGGAGTAGTAGTAGCAGTAGGCGTATCCGATGCCTGGGCTCTGGCCGGAACTGCTGGTGGCTCCTCGGTGGCAACTCGCACAGGTGCTCTGGCTGCACCGCGTACGCGTCCTCGGCCTTTACCCCGGCCCTGACCTCTGATGGCTCTCATAGGGGGTGTGGGTGTTTGATCATCTCTGGTAGCATGTATCCTCACCATCTGTGAGAGAATGAAAGATAGAGGTTTAGGATTGTGATGTCAAAAATCTCGCATGACAGGGAAATAAAATGAAGTGGAGTTTTCCTAACGGTTACATAGCCTCTCGTAGATAAGTACAGACATCTCCGCACCGATCCGTGAGACTCTAATAAATCGGTTTGTGATTCATGACTTCTATGAACCTAGAGCTCTGATATCAACTTGTCACGACCCCGGTTCGCCCTATGTGAACCATCGTGACGTCACCTAGCCTCTACGACTAGGTAAGCCTAACAATGCAGAAAAGAAACCAACTTGCGAAAACAATAATTAAAATCTGAAATAGTGAAATAAAACAGTGTTTTAAAATGCCGCTTGGCATACACAATATCAACTCTCGAAAACTAATAACATTTCCCAAAACCCGGAATCTCATGATCAGAAGCCTTTGAATTGTCTACAAGCATCTAACAAGGAAACGAAAGTACGGAAGGGCTAATACAAAAAAGGGGAGTAGAAAGGGACTCTTTGGTCTACGGACGCAATAGATATACCTCGGACTCTGTACAAGTGCCTCGTCTCACGAGTGATAAGTCTGAATGGAGGTACCTGGATCTGCACATTAAAAATAAGCGCAGAAAGGGCATGAGTACACCACATCGATACTCAGTAAGTGTCAAGCCTAACCTCGGTCGGGTAGTGACGAGGAAGGTCAGGGCCCTACTGAGATTAAATGAAATATCAGGTATAATAGAATAAGATAAGCAGTATAGTTAAAAACTAACAGTAAGAATTAATACAAGATAATAAGGATAACAACAACCGAACAGAGACAATAATCAATCACAAGGAAATACCACTCTTAACAAAGATATAACCGGGGATCTCTTAGTATCCCGAGGATCTCTAAGAACCCTTAATATATGCCAGGATCTCTTGGTATCCTGAGGATCTCTTGGTATCCTCAATGTATGCTAGGGATCTCTTGGTATCCCAAGGATCTCCTGGTATCCTGAGGATCTCTTGGTATCCGCAATATATGTTAGGGATCTCTTGGTATCCCGAGGATCTCTTGGTATCCTCAATATATGCTAGGAATCTCTTGGTATCCCGAGGATCTCTTAGTACCCTCAATATATGTGCTAGGGATCTCTCGGTATCCCGCACTTTAGCTCAAATCATAAATGCGTACAGGGGATCTCCCTGGATGCCGTCCCGTAGTCCCAAAGTAAAACACACAATAATGGCACAAGGAATACTCAACTAAACTCAACATCATACCAAAGTAACACAGGAAATTCTAACCTAGCCTGCTTCACGTAATATAAATAAGGCAGTTAAAGCAAATAAAGCAATTAAGTCAATTAGACATGTTTCTCTAAGCTAACAACATGTTTAAATTCCAAGTAGTATAAGCAGGCAAGGAAAAACACAATTTAAGCTATTTTAGTGAAAACAAGATTTTCAACAATTAGCACAAGTACGCACTTGTCACCTCACATACAAGGCATTTCAATTATCACAATACCAATCCTAAGGGAAAAGTCCCCCACACAAGGTTAGGCAAGTCACTTACCTCGAACCAGCTCAAAATCAATCCGAAACCACGCTCTTGCCATGAGTACTTCACTCTAAATGGCCCAAATCTATTCAATTCACTTGAATAATATAAATAACACTTCAAGTAACTGATTCTACAAATAAATTCTAAGCTAATACGCGAAATTAGGTAAAATGACCAAAACGCCCCTCGGGCCCACGCCTCGGAATTGGGTAAAATTTATATTTTCAGAATCCCCATCCTCTCATGAGTTCATGCATACCAAAATTATCCAAATACAAGGTTAAATTCCCAATCAAAATTCGAATTCTAGGTCTAGGAATTTTCTTCTCAGGTTGATTGATTACTTTGTTAAAGACTGGTATGCATAGACTTTATTTGTTTCCTTGTTTATAACTTTCTGCCTTAACTGCTTGCCCGTATAACTTTGGTATTCTTACTGATTCTTTATTTGGTATGGTTTGGTCTTTTTTGTCTTAATTAAACCCTTGTTGTTACTGTTTGGCTAATTGACCCTAATTAAAGGGGTCTATTCTGAACCCCTTATATGATTGGATTTTGATTGCCCTTAATTGCTGATTTCTGATTCTTTTACCTTATTGACTCTACCCTTGAATTGCTATATAAGCACTCTCATATTCTCACTTCAAAACAGAACATTAGTTCATAAAAAGCAAACTTACACTCTAAAGCTTTCTTTTTCTCCTCTGCTACTTGTGATATTCACAGGTCTAGCCGACTGAAAGCCAAGTCTAGATACTAGAACTTCATCTGCTTTATATTCTGCACTTTTTTCTTCAACTGGTATATCTCTAGTTAAGTTTTGAAATCTAAACTCTATGTGTTTCATTCCTGCACTAGTTCATCAGTTATGAATTCAACTTGTATTCCTGTTTACTTCTTTGCTCAGCATGTCTAAACTCTGTCCTGTTCAATGTATGCTTTATATTCTGTACTCTTTCCTGCTTAATTCTTTGCCTAGCATGCCTAAACTGTATGTGTAATCCTGTTCAAGACATGTCAGGTTTTTTGTATTACAACTGTGATCTATGTCTTAACTATTAAGTGTCCATGACTAGCCTGATAAAGTCCCTAAGATCCTAAGTGTTTATGTAGTCTGGTTGACTATATGTTTCCTCTATACCTTATCCATGTACCCCAATGTGACTCTTATGTTCCCCAATCCCTTTATCCCCATGTTAGATCTATTTGTTAAGTGTTTTCTGAATCTAGATTTTTTTATGACCAATTGATTGTCTACTGTTTTGGTACTCTTCTCAAACTGTCTTTTACCACAAAACTATTTCCTATTTCTGAAAAAGCTTTTTTACTTCTAAAGTCATCTCTGTACTATTTTCAAAACCTTTTCAAAACTATGTCAAGTAATCTTACTTCACTCTTAGAATACTAGGTTCTTCCCCTCTGATATGTGTACTGCCTTGAGATCCTTGAGATCTCTCTGAACTTTGGCATGTCAGACCTGGCCTTTCCACACTGCACATAAATCAGTTATTGTTTGAGAAAAGGTCTAGGTGTGAGCACTGTCCAGGATCCTTGAAGTCCTTAGGGAACTCTGACACACCTAGACATGAAATTGGCTATGGAACTTTGGACATTTGAGGCTATTGGAGGCTTGGAAGTCATTTAGGCCTACTGCAGGCTCCCTATAAACTAACTTCTGTTCTATTTATGTAAATTTTTCATTTAGTTTCATTGGTCTGTAGTAATTATTGTAAACAAACAGTGGGGTGATTAGTGAAAAGGGTAGGGTAGTTATATATATTGGGTGAGTTGGCTAGATACCATGCCTATTCAAATGTGTTTGTTATGTTTGCTTTACTTCCACATAATTAGAAACCATGTCTATAGGATTTAAATGACTTTAATAATAGAGATCATGCCTATATGGTTAAAATCAATTTTATAATTAGATATCATGCCTGTAGAGTAATTGAAGTTCAGTTTTCATTACAACATGTATTCAAATTCGTCTCCTTAGAAATCATGCCTATAAGTTTAAAAGTCGGCTTTTTAATAATTAGATACCACACCTATCAGAATTAAAATAAGCTCTAATAGAATTCATGCCTATAGAATTTAAAACCAGTTTAGTTAAATAAATCAGTTCAAATTCATGTTTATATATTCTAAATTGGCTTAATTAATTAATCTGTCTGTTTCTTTAATAAGTTTTCAAACACTGCCTTAAATTAATACTGCTAGAAAGCATGCCTATAGGATCTCAAGTTGTCGTTCAAAAATCATTTTACTGTTTTACTGTATTCCTAATCAATATAGATACCATGCTTTTATGATGTCACTGTTATGCGTTTCGGCAAGCCTCTAGGGTGACTAAAATATTGCAACTATAAAGCTGCGCTTTGTTATTTGAGACTGCTCACATTCAACAGTTCTAAAATCAGTAGGCAAGCGGAATAGGTCTTTGACACTTTGTCTTTATTCAACGATGTATAATCTCTGCTCACCAAGATACATGTTCTAGGATTTTTCACTTAAATGCCTGACACTACTGTTTGAGACGTGCACTTACTTGTTATGTTTTGTGGAGGTAAATATGAGCCTTTAATTGTTCCCTCTTTATGTGCAGTCCTAATTGTTTTTGATTGATGCCTAGATTTTTCTCCTTTAAATACCTTAGGATGGTCTAGAACTACCTAAACTTAGAGGTCCCAAATACCTCCAGGGGTACAAGTAAGGGACGGCTAGTGCACGCATAGGATACTTTTCAAGGTTGATAGAACGCTTTATCCTATGACCAAGGATAGGGAATTGGTTAGTAAGGATATGATGACTACGCGCTAATGTCACGTGTAGCCCCTCACTAAAGAGTGTTTACCGGGCATTGTGTGGGTATGATCCTATAGGCTAACCAACCTAGGACCCTTCTTTTCCCAACTCCTACATGTTTTAAATGAATTTACTTCTCTTTACATATGTTCAAACCTTTTCCCTTGCTTTCATTACTTGAACCATGTATATATTTAGAATGTAAAAACATGCCTTTACTTGCAAGTACGTGTTAAAACTGTTTATCTGTTTAAAGGACTAATTCACATAGTTTAAGTTCGGCTGGGACCCATAGTTGTGGACTGAGAGGGGTGCTTAACACCTTCCCCTCACGGTTATTTCGAACCCTTACCCTAAATCTCTGGCAATGCAAACTAGTCTAAGAGTTAACCGCTCTAGGTGCCCTAAGACACCATAATCCATTAGGTAGCGACTCTTCAAACACCCAATTCCCAAAAGGAAATGAGTTATTACCCCCATGAATGTCGAAACCCGGACTTTCTCCGCGGAGGAAAAAAGGAGGCGCGATAGCATGACGACTCTACTGGGGATATTTGTTTTAAGCTCTTACCATAATGAACTTATCTTTTGTAAATTAGTCCAAGCATGCTCTATTCCACGTACCCTTCTCCTTTATTTGAAGTTAACTGTCTATTTTCAAGTATTTATGATTCTTTTATTCCTAAAACTGACTTGTCTCTTTATTTTCTTTTTCTGTAACTTCATTTCAATTGTTTAAATACTGCATTTATTACTTTTCTTACGTGCAAATACTTGACAACATGCTATTTACTGCTGCATAAATCATGCTCGACATCATATTCCACTCGTGCGTAATTAATACCATAGCAACGCTTGATGAGTGTTTGCGTACTTCTTATATTATCACCCTTTAAATGCGAAAAGGCGTATTTGCGGTAAAACTAGTCGATCAGCGATGCGTTTAACAGTTTCGTGCCTTTTCCCCTCAAGTTGTCCGCTTGAGGGTCCCAGTCTAGACCTCTATAGCAGCCTTACTCTGGGTAATTGTACATGCATCATGGTCAAACCTAGCCGGGTTAATATGTTGTCCGCATAATAACCCTTTAATACAAGCCTTGTCCAAAAGTCTATCGGGTTTTTCATAATCCCAACGGATGTAACCATGATTATGTGCATTAATTTGGAGAAATAATTGCCAATATGCTAATCATTACTCTATAAATAGATGAACCTGGATGGGTAAAGGCCCTAACTCTCTTTGTTTTGCAGAAAATGAGGCACGAGGTCCCCATATTCGGTATGGTTAGCACACCCTCACTATTGCTAAACATATGGAGGGATATTCCTTCATGTGACCAAAACCATGTGAGATGAGTCCTAGGAAACTTGCCTTCTTTGATGGATCTTCAGCTCAACAAAATGCTGATCGAGGCTGCAACTACGTTTTGGGACAAGGAAAGGGCTGTGTTCCATTTTGGGAACATAGAAATGACTCCCCTCCTAGAAAAAATAGGAGGATTTGCTGGGTTGCCCTGGGATAGCCCTAATCTGTTAGCACCTAAAAATCGCACTGCTAGAGGATTTCTGAAAATGGTAGGGCTAAAGAAGAATGACAACTTGAAATGCCTAAAGAACTCCTACATACCTTTTGAGTTCCTTTATGAAAGATACAGTCACAGCAGTTCCTACCGTATTTTTAATTATGAGTTCTCAATCACTTCTTTAGGTTGGATTCATCGCATGGTCTTCGTGTTTATTATGTGTTTCTTGGGCATGTTGGTATTCCCGATTCAAGGGGATAATATCCATACTAGATTGGCTATGGTGACCAAAACTCTGATGGATGGAATCGATGTTACAAGTTTGGTTGTTGGAACATCTCCAAAAGGGACAATACCATCAAGAATTTCCGCGAAGGTCGTGGAATGATCATATAACCTTCCATCATCCCAAAAGAATGAACTACATTCCAAACGTGTTTGCTCAGCCAGAGGAAGCTGTGGGATAGGTACAGCTTTTCGAAAATTTGACCAAGGAGCAGGTCCAGTGGATGTTCGAGTGGTTTCCAACCAATGAGTTCATCATCAGGTCCAGAGATTTTCCACAATTGGTGCTGATTGGGTTGAGGGGTACATACTCTTACGCTCCTCTCAGGGTTATGAGGAAAGCAGGCAGGAGACAAATCATACCACGGGTTGCAAAGATGTGTCACTTCAGGGCCAATTTCCAAGGGGATGCCATCCCGTATAAGAATAAGGCACAACATTTGTGGACCTTGAAGATTATTGTGAAGAAGGATACTATCGACCCAGACCGATATCATGCAGGCCACTCATACCTTTACCCATCATGGTTAGAGGACAATATAGCCGGGGTCTCTGAGCCAAGGGCTGGGCCAGGAAATCGGGTCATAGACGAGGTTGTTGAGGCAGAGGTGAAGTACAACAATTTGCAGAAAAGAGTTCGAGAATCTGAAGCTGAGCATATGGAGCAACATAAGGCTGACATGGAGATGATTGACTAATGGAAGGAAAGAGTTGTTAAATCTAGTGAAAGGTTGGAATATCTTGAGTACAGCTTGATGGAATTTGAGGGAAAGATGAGGAAGAGGGTCACTGACTGCCAGAACGCTGAAGGAAATGAAGGAGGGCATTTGGCAAGGGCATTCCTATTGCTGAACCTGCACGAGATAGGAGATTTGATTGACAAGAGCATCCAGTCCGGAGAGGATCCTTCTGGGACCAAGTAGATTAGATTTACATGCTTTCCTTTCAAATGTAATAAGGCCAAGTGCCATTAGTGACATTATCTTATTTAGTTTCATTTTGGTTTATTTACTTTTACATTAATGAAATGAGGCAATCATTGACACTAAATTTCTCCAAATTTATTTGTCGCTAGGCCTACCTCGGGCAAAACGAGGTTCCCAAATTAGGAAACAAATTTACATTCCCGCAATATATGTTTAAATATTGCAAATATTTTAGGATCCTTACTGACTTGTTTACCTTTTGTTTTTCTTTTATTCTTTATTCCCATCACCTAAGGTTGGTCCGCTAATACTGGCATCATCATCATATCACACCCGATCTAGAGGCCCTTCACCTCCTCCTCCAAGCAATACGAAGAGCAAAGGAAAAGCAAAAATGGACGACTTAAGTGGTATTCAAAAGGAGAATGCCGAGAACGCAGAAACTTCAAACGGTCAAAGTAATCCGGCACCAAATGATCTATTCTTGAGGTTGGAACAAAAGATATTGGAGCTACAGGGAGAGCTTGAGCAGGTCCGCAACTTGGCAAACTTATCTCTCACCTTGAATGTCCCTGATATCAACACAAATAACACAACACCTCCCCAAAACACACCAAACCAATACCCACAAAACCCTCCTGTACCGCATCAATATGCAACCCCACCCCAAAATCTCAATCCCCTACCTATACCAACTCTGCCACAAAACCACCATCAACCAATTCAATATCCACCAACTGCCACTTATCACACTCTCCAAAACACACTACAACTCATCCCCGATCCCCAAAAGTCAACCAATGACCACCACTATACCAAAGTACCTGGCACTCACCAAAACAACCCCGTATACGTGGAAACCGTACCTCACTCTACCCAACTAATTTCCTATACACCAGAATCCGCCAAGAAGGACCTCCTTATTAAAACATGGCTGAAGAACTCAAGAAACTGACAAGTCGGGTTCAGGGTGTCGAGGGCGGCAAGGGAATAGAAGGTCTGAACTATGAAGAGCTATGCATACATCTAGATGTGGAACTGCTAGAGGGATACGAACCTCCCAAGTACGAAATGTTTGATGGTATAGGTGATCCCAGGGTTCATCTAAGGACCTATTGTGACAAGCTTGTCGGGGTCGAGAAAGACGAAAAAATCCGGATGAAGCTCTTTATGAGGAGTCTTACTGGAGATGCTTTGTCATGGTACATCATCCAAGATCCCAAGAAATGGTCCAATTGGGTGGGCATGGCGTCGAATTTCATGGACCGGTTCAGGTTCAGTATAGAGAATGCACTAGATGTCTTCTACATCTAAAATCTTCAGAAGAAACCCACCCAAACGTTCCACGAGTATGCTACTCATTGGCAGTCGAAAGCGGCCAAGGTCAGGCCATCTTTGGATGAGGAACAGATGAACAAGTTCTTTGTTAAAGCACAGGACCCGCAGTATTATGAAAGATTGATGGTTATTGAAAACCATAAATTCTCTGATATCATCGAGCTTGGGGAAAGAATTGAGAAAGACATCAAAAGCGGGATAGTAACGAATTTTGAGGCATTACAGTCCATAAACAAGGCGTTACAAACAGGCGGTAGATCAAAGAAGAGAGACGTTGGGGCAGTAATGGTAGCCCAAGGCCCGAAATTTCCACTTACATATCAAACTTCTCCACCCACATATCAGACACCTCCACCCACATATCAAACACCCCCGCCCACATACCAAGCATCACCGCCTACATATCAACCTTCATCTCCCAAATATTTCCAACCAGCCACTGTCCATCACACTTATAATTCTCAACAATCTCATTTCCAATCACCTCTAACTCGCCAAAATTTTCCAAGACCACGACAAAACTTTAACCGTAAGCCACCCAGACAGTACACTACTATTGCTGAACCCATTGACCAGCTGTATGAAAGGTTGAAAGTTGCTGGTTATGTCACCCCTATTCCTACTGTGGCATTAGAAAATTCATCCCAATGGGTCAATCCAAACAAAACATGTGCATAACACTCCGGTATGAAAGGTCACACCACTAATGAGTGCCGAACATTCAAACATAAGATCCAGACGCTAATTGACAACAAGGTCATATAGGCAAAGGAAGCTGCACCCAATGTCCGCAACAACCCTCTCCCTGATCATAGAAGTGTGGGGTACATGTGATAGATACGAACAAAGAATAGGACCCTGAGGGGTCGATAGGGCTTATTCGGGAGGGTGATGACTTTAATACCTCGGTCACACTTACTCCTATCGTAGTACAGACTCAGTCATCGATCAAGGTTGAGGTAGCTGCATCAGTTCCATTTGAGGTAGAGATGGCTCTGCCTACGGACACCCATGCTCCGTTTGAAGTAGAAGTGGTCACACCTTTTACAATGACAGTATCAAACACACCTCCTTTCCACTCAAAAGCAATACCTTGGGATTATGTTGCCGAAGCTCGCCGAAAAGGGAAGGCAAAGGTAGAAGAAACTAATGCTGCATAGGGAATGACCAAGACAGGAAGAGTCTATACACCTGAACACTTGGGAGGACCAAGTAAGGATTCCATTACCAGGCTGCCTGTCATTGAAACAGGGACAGATGAACTTTGGAGGAAAATATAAGCAAAGGAGTATTCCGTCATTGACCATTTGACCAAAACCCCAGCTCAAATATCCATCATGTCACTGCTGCAAAATTCAGAGGCACATAAGAATGCTTTAATAAAGGTATTGAGTGAAGCTTATGTACCCAACAACATCACCGACGGAGAGATGGACAATATGGTAGGGCAAATACTGGAAAGTCATAAGATCATCTTCCATGAAGATGAGCTACCACCTGAGGGTTTGAATCATAATCGAGCATTGCATATCACAGTGCAATTTAAAGACAAGTTCATTGCCAGGGTCTTGGTTGATGGAGGATCAAGCCTCAATATTTGTCCATTGGATACTCTGAAAAGGTTGGACAAAGGTTTTCATGAAATATGGGTAGGAAGCATGAACATGAAAGCTTTCGATGGATCTCAAAGGGCCACAATCAGGGAAATTAACCTTTGTCTACAGATGGGGCCAACTTGGTTCGACGTTGAGTCTCAGGTGCTCGACATACCAGCCTCATACAATCTTCTGTTGGGCCGACCATGGATCCATGTCGTTAGGGCTGTGGCATCCACACTATATCAAGCCGTGAAATTCGAATGGAATTGTTAGGAGGTGATCATTCATGGAGATAGGAGTAACCTCATTTACACCAGTCAAACCATCCCGGTCATTGAACATAGAAGAAGGCTAGGAGGGGAAACCTATCATCTCATTGAGCGTGTCAATGCCGTCAAAAAAGATAAATGGTGGAGCAGTAAAATAGAGAGCATACTGACATGGTCTGGGTATGAACCCGACAAAGGGCTTGGAAAGAATCTCCAGGGTATCGCTAGACCGATACGGCTGAACAGTCATGGTACTACCTTTGGGCTCGGATATCAGTACACATGGCAAGAGTATAATGATTGGTCACCTCCATGGCGCGGACCTTATTACCCTCTTGAGCAACCAGTGCTGCATCTGGATTAGACTTTTAACCAAGCTGGCACAATATAGGGAACTGTAGAAGAAGAGGCATTAGTCGGTTTGAAGAACTTATTCTTGGAGGATGAGGACATGGACTGCAGTGTAATAATTGAGGAGTATGAGGAAAAAGGCCTCGCCATTTAGACCATGGAGAAGGGAGTTGTTCTCAAGAACTGAACTTCCAGACCATCCCAGGCCCGCCGAGTCCCTAGGTAGCTTGGCAGATTTTATTTCTATAGCCATTATAGGCATTTAAGATTTTTAGTAATTTTGATTTAAATACTTGCTTGTTTCAAAGATAAGTGCTCGATTCATCGAGCCGCCCTTGTCTGGATGTTGTTTAATTTTAATCAAATGCATTTGCTCTTTATTATTCATCACTATTTTCTACTCTTTTTCTTTCTACA
The DNA here is from genome assembly GCF_000715075.1 of Nicotiana tabacum. Lineage (NCBI taxonomy): Eukaryota > Viridiplantae > Streptophyta > Magnoliopsida > Solanales > Solanaceae > Nicotiana > Nicotiana tabacum. Next base: position 41,859,318 of record NC_134080.1, on the reverse strand, counting down.
GCGTTATTATTACTTTTCCTGATGAACCGGTGACTGTGACATGTAATGAGGCAACGTAACATGAGAATAGTGATTCAGATGAAGAAGATGAGATACCCGAGGAAGTTGTCAGGGAAGTTGAAAACTTTAAGAATAAGCCTAAGTCCAATCTGGACGAAACTGAAGCAGTAAACTTAGGGGACGCCGAGACTGTTAAGGAGACTCGCATCGACATTCATTTGTCACCAATAGAGAAGGAAGAGTACATCCATTTACTAAAATAATATGAGGATATATTTGCATGGTCATATGATGACATGACCGGTCTGAGCACATCCATAGTGGCTCACAAGTTGCCTACTAATCCTATGTGTCCGTCGGTAAAACAAAAACTCAGGAAGTTCAAACTAGATATGAGCCTGAAGATCAAGGAGGAAGTTACCAAGAAGATCAAAGCCAAAGTTCTCAGGTTTGTTGAGTACCCAACCTGGTTAGCTAACATTGTGCCAGTACCGAAGAAGGATGAGAAAGTCAGAGTGTGTGTTGACTATCAGGATTTACACAGAGCAAATCCCAAGGACGACTTTCCACTGCCAAACATACACATCCTAATCGACAACTGTGCCAAGCATGAACTCCAATCCTTTGTAGATTGTTTCGCGGGTTATCACCAGATCTGGATGGATGAGGAAGACGTAGAGAAAATAACCTTTATTACACCATAGGGGGTATACTGCTACAAGATGATGTCGTTTGGTCTAAAGAATGCTAGGGCTACCTACGTGAGAGCCATGACAACTATCTTCCATGATATGACAAACAAAGAAATAGAGGTGTATGTGGATGACATCATTATCAAATCCAAGAGGGCCGCAGACCACATAGCAGACTTGAGGAAGTTCTTTGACAGGTTAAGGAGGTACAATCTAAAGCTGAACCCCGCAAAGTGTGCATTCAGGGTTCCCACAGGAAAGTTATTGGGATTTATCGCCAGCCGTGAAGAGATCGAGTTAGATCCGTCTAAAGTCAAAGCTATTCAGGAATTGCCACCACCTAGGAGCAAAAAGGATGTGATGAGCTTCCTAGGACGCCTCAACTATATCAGTCGCTTCATAGAACAATCCACAATCATATGTGAACCTATCTTCAATATGTTGAGGAAAGATGCCGAAACAATCTGGACCGAGGATTGTCAGAAAGCTTTCGACAAAATCAAGGAGTACCTGTCTACACCACCAGTTCTGGTCCCGCCAGAACCAGGACGGCCTTTGCTACTCTATCTATCTGTATTGTATGGAGCCTTTGGATGTGTTCTGGGACAACATGATGAGACAAGGAGGAAAGAGTAAGCCATATATTACTTGGGTAAGAAATTCACACCTTAAGAAGCACGGTACTCTCTGCTAGAACGCACTTGTTGTGCTTTGACCTGGATGGCCCAGAAGTTGAGGCATTACTTCTGTGCCTATACTACGTACCATATATCCAGGATGGATCCTTTAATGTACATATTTCAGAAACCCATGCCAACTGGGAAGCTAGCCAAGTGGCTATACTATTGAGTGAGTTTGATACCGTCTACGTAACTCAGAAAGCGGTCAAAGGGCAAGCATTGGCAGATCATCTTGCTGAAAACCCGGTGGGGGGAGAATACGAACCCTTGAAAACGTATTTTCCAAATGAAGAGGTATTATTTGTAGGAGAGGACATTACCAAAGCGTACGATGGGTGGAGGATGTTCTTTGACGGGGCTGCAAATTTCAAAGGAGTAGGCATTGGAGAAGCTTGGTATCAGAAACAGGTCAACATTATCATGTATCCACTAAACTCAGATTTCCATGCACCAACAACATGGAGGAATATGAAGTCTGCATACTAGGACTCAACATGAAAATCGACATGAATATTCAGGAGCTGCTGGTAATCGGTGATTCAAATTTGCTCGTGCACCAGGTACAAGGAGAGTGGGCCACCAAGAATTCCAACATATTGCATATCTGCACCGTGTGTAGGAATTGAGAAAGAGGTTCACGAAGATAGAGTTCCGACATGTGCCTAGAATTCAGAATGAATTTGCCGATGCGTTGGCCACTTTATCATCCATGATACAGCATCCACATAAGAATTATATTGATCCTATTCCGGTGAAAATTCATAATCAACCGGCATATTGTGCCCATGTTGCAGAAGAAACATATGGAAAACCTTGGTTCCATGACATCAAGGAGTATTTGGCGAAAGAAGAATATCCGGAGCATGCAAACCACACTCATAAACGCACACTTCGGAGATTGTCCAATCACTTTTTCCACAACGGAGGAAACTTGTACAGAAGAACTCCTGATTTGGGATTGCTAAGATGTGTTGACCCAAAAGAGGCTTCTAAACTACTTGAGGACGTACATGCCGGGACCTGTGGCCCGCACATGAATGGTTTTGTCCTAGCCAAGAAGATACTCAGGGTCAGTTACTTTTGGATGACCATGGAGACAGATTGCATTCAGTATGTCCGCAAATGCTACCAACGCCAAGTGCACGCTAATATGATAAAGGTGCTGCCAAATGAGCTTAATGCCACAAGCTCACCTTGGCCATTTGCCGCCTGGGGAATGGATGTCATTGGTCCAATTGAGCCCACTGCTTCAAACGGTCACAGGTTTATTCTGGTAGCCATTGATTATTTCACGAAATGGGTAGAGGTCGCATCTTACAAAGCTATAACCAAGAAAGTCATCGCAGACTTTGTTAGAGATAGAATTGTTTGCCGATTCGGATTGCCCGAGTCCATTGTTATTGATAATGCCGCCAATCTCAACAGTGATATGATGAAAGCCATGTGTTAAACTTTCAAAATCAAACACAAGAATTCCATAGACTATAGACCTCAGATGAATAGAGCCAAAGAAGCCGCCAAAAAAAATATCAAGAAGATACTAAGGAAGCTGGTAGAAAACCACAAACAATGGCACGAAAAGCTGTCTTTTGCTTTGTTGGGGTACCGTACTACAGTTTGCGTCAATCGGAGTAACTCCCTACATGCTGGTTTATGGTACCGAGGTTGTCATCCCAGCAGAGGTGGATATTCCTTCTTTAAGAATCATACAGGAAGTTGAACTCAGCAATGCAGAATGGATAAGGAGCCGCTATGAATAATTGGCCCTCATAGATGGAAAAAGAATTAACGCAGTATGTCACGTCAGCTTTACCATAATAGAATGTCTAGAGCTTTCAACAAAAGGGTCAAACCAAGACAATTTTCACCAGGGCAGCTGGTACTGAATAAGATTTTCCCACACCAAGATGAAGCCAAAGGGAAATTCTCTCCTACCTAGCAAGGTCCGTACATGGTTCACAGGTTACTGACAGGAGGAGCACTCATACTTACAGAAATAGACGGAGAAATTTGTCCAAAACCAATCAATTCAGACGTAGTCAAGAGATATTATGCTTAGACTATTTACATTTACTCATCTGATGTAATTGAACTACGCTTGACCTGATTCCCATTTAAGAGGGGATATGTAGGTAGCCCTGTGGGTTCGGTCATATCATAATAAAATTTCCATTTTCCCCAAGACCAGAAACTGGGGCAGAATTTTGAGGAGGACCCTCAAAATTCCGAAATAAGTCCAACCAACGCCAACATATGTTAGACGGTCAGAAATCAGTCAAGAAACTGGGGTAGAAATTTGAGAAGGATTCTCAAAATTCCGAAAAAGGTTCAACAAGGCTCATTTCCCACAAACCACCGAAAGATCATCTATCAAACTGGGGCAGCACTTTGAGGAGGACCCTCAAAATTCTAACAGGAGAAAGCTGCAATGCCTCTGAAATGTGTTACAGTCACTAGTTCATCTAAAATCACTTAATATATCAATACGTTTCTAAAATAACTCTATTTTTTTTATCAATAATTGCATATTTTCGAAAACTTTGTTTCCTTGATAGTCAGGTGTTACGAAGGGAAATTCGAAAAGGCCTCCAGAGCGGAGCAAAGCTAGGCCAGCAGCACGAACCAACCTCCCCTCACAAAACTTACAATTTTTCTTTGAACGCAAGCACATTTGACATAGAGATAGCATTCGCAAATATGCATACACAAAGCAAATCCACTATCAATCCGGACATCAGACACCGAACATATCTCTAGCTAAGAAATATACTACTCTTATTTGCTACTCGCTCTTTGCATGGGACTAAGCCTTGTCCCGCATATTTGCGTGAGGCTAATCCGTGCCTCCATACCTGCATGAGGCTAATCCCTGCCTCCCCACTTGCATGAGGCTAATCCTTTCCTCCCTAGTTGAATGAGTCTAATCCCTGCCTCCTTATTTGCATGAGGCTAATCTCTGCCTCTATATCTGGATGAAGTTAATCTTGCCTCCCTATTTGCATGAGGCTAATCCCTGCCTCCATATTTGCATGAGGCTAATCCTTGCCGCCATATCTGCATGAAGCTAATCCTTGCCTTGATTTGGGTCTTGTGATTTCTCTTGTGTTCTTGCTTTGGGTCTTGTGATTTCTCTTTAGCCATTTGAATGTCTCGTGGTTTTCTTACCCTAACATGACTCTACTGAGATTCTTAATTCAACTTTTCACTGATTCTATATGTTTGTGTTCATCCTGATTACTCATGTTAAGACCTATATCTTTCTCCTTGAATCAGTGTCGATTTAACAACCTGTTTTGTTAAAATTATGTGTCGAATCCTCACAATTCATTTCTTACCTTATTTTATCTGCTAAACTTGCTGACTCTTTCGTGATTTTCTCTCTCACTGATCCCCATTAGGGTTCTAACCTAATTTTTTCCAACTAAGTTCTATGTTTTTGTGAAATTTTACTTAGTTTATTTTCTATTTATGGGAACTGATATATATTCTTTCTAGAAATCAGTATTACTTTGATATTCTGGCTGATTGATTAATCTGTTAAAGACGGGTATGCATAGACTTTATTTGTTTTCTTGTTTATAACTTTAATTGGTCGCATTTACCTTAATTGCTTGCCCGTATAACTTTGGGATTCTTACTGATTCCTTATTTGATATGGTTTGGTCTTATTTGCCTTAATTAAACCCTTGTTGTTAATGTTTGTCTAATTGCTCCTAATTAAAGGGATCTATTTTGAACCCCTTATATGATTGGATTCCGATTGCCCTTAATTGCTGATTTCTGATTCTTTTACCTTATTGACTCTACCCTCGGACAGCTATATAAGCACTCTCCTATTCTCACTTCAAAACAGAACATTAGTTCACAAAAAGAACACTAACACTCTAAAGCTTCACTAACACTCTAAAGCTTTCTTTTCTCCTCTGCTACTTGTGGTATTCAATGGTCTAGCCGGCTGAAAGCCAAGGCTAGATACTGGTACTTCATCTGCTTTATATTCTGTACTTTTTTCTTCAACTGGTATGTCTCTAGTTAAGTTTTGAAATCCAAACCCTATGTGTTTAATTCCTACATTAGTTCATCAATTATGAATTCAACTTGTATTCCTGTTTACTTCTTTGCTCAGCATGTCCAAACTCTGTCCTGTTCAATGTATGCTTTATATTTTGCACTCTTTCTTGCTTACTTATTTGCCTAGCATGTCTAAATTTTATGTGTAATCATGTTCAAGACATGTCGGGTTTTATGTATTACAACTGTGATCTATGTCTTAACTATTTACTGTCCATGACTAGCTTGCTAAAGTCCCTAAGATCCTAAGTGTTTATGTAGTCTGGTTGACTATATGTTTCCTCTATACCCTATCCATGTACCCCAATGTGAATCTTATGTGCCCCAATCCCTTTATCTCCATGTGAGATCTGTTTGTTAAGTGTTTTCTGAATCTAGATTTTTTTATGACCAATTGATTGTCTGCTATTTTGGTACTCTTCTCAAGCTATCTTTTACCACCAAACTATTTCCTATTTCTGAAAAACCTTTTTTACTTCTAAAGTCATCTCTGTACTATTTTCAAAACCTTTTCAAAACTATGTCAAGCACTCTCACTTCACTCTTAGAATACTAGGTTCAGCCCCTCTGATATGTGTATTGCCTTGAGATCCTGGAGATCTCTCTGAACTCTGGCATGTCAGAGCTGGCCTTTCCACACTGCACCTAAATTAGTTATTATTTGAGAAAAGGTCTAGGTGTGAGCACTGCCTGGGATCATTGAGGTCCTTAGGGAACTCTAACACACCTAGAGGCTTGGAAGTCATTTGGGCCTACTGAAGGCTCCCTATAGACTAACTTCTATTATATATATAAATTTTTCATTTAATTTCATTGGCCTGTAATAATTATTGTAAACAAACAGTGGGGTGATTAGTGAAAATGGGAGGGTAGTTATATATATTGGGTGAGTTGGGTAGATACCATGCCTATAGGGTCCATGTTGATTCAAATGTGTTTGTTATGTTTGCTTTACTTCCACACAATTAGAAACCATGTCTATAGAATTTAAATGGCTTTAATAATAGAGATCATGCCTATAGTGTTAAAATCAGCTTTATAATTGGATATCATGCCTATAGAGTAATTGAAGTTCAGTTTTCATAACAGCGTGTATTCAAATTCGTCTCCTTAGAAATCATGCCTATAAGTTTAAAAGTCAGCTTTTTAATAATTAGATACCACACCTATAGGAATTAAAATCAGCTCTAATAGAAATCATGCCTATAGAACTTAAAACCAGTTTAGTTAAATAAATCAGTTCGTGTTTATATATTTTGAATTGGCTTAATTACTTAATCTGTCCATTTCTTTAATAAGTTTTCAAACACTGCCTTAAACTAATACTACTAGAAAGTATGCCTATAGGATCTCAAATTGTCGTTTAAAAAATATTTTACTGTTTTACTGCATTCCTAATCAATATATATACCATGCTTTTAGGACATCACTGCTATTCATTTAGGCAATCCTCTAGGGCGATTAAAATCTTGCATTTATAAAGCTACGCTTTGTTATTTGAGACTGCTCACATTCAACATGTCTAAAATCAGTAGGCAAGCGGAATAGGTCTTTGACACTTTGTCTTTATTCAATGCTGTATAATCTCTGCTCACCTATATATCATGTTCTAGAATTTCTCACTTAAATACCTGAAACTGTTGTTTGAGACATGAACTTACTTGTTATGTTTTGTGGAGGTAAATATGAGTCTTTAATTGTTCCCTCTTTATGTGCAGTCGTAATTGTTTTTGATTGACACCTAGATTTTTCTCCTTTAAATACCTTAGGATGGTCTAGAACTACTTAAAATTAGAGGTCCCAAATACCTCCAGGGACACAAGAAAGGGACGGGTAGTGCACGCATAGGATACTTTTCAAGATTGATAGAACGCTTTAGGCTATGATCAAGGGGAGGGAATTGGATAGTAAGGATATGATGACTACGCGCTAATGTCACGTGTAGCCCCTCGCGTAGGAGTGTTTATCGGGTATTGTGTGGGTATGATCCTATAGGCTAACCAACTGAGGACCCCTCTTTTCCCAACACCTATATGTTTTAAATGAATTTACTTTTCTTTACATATGTTCGAACCTTTTCCCTTGCTTTCATTACTTGAACCATTTATGTATTTAGAATGTCAAAGCATGCCTTTACTTGCAAGTACGTGTTAAAACTGTTTATCTATTTAAATGACTAATTCACATAGTTTAAGTTCGTCCAGGACCCACCGTTGTGGACCGAAAGGGGTGCCTAACACCTTCCCCTCATGGTTATTTCGAGCCCTTACCCTAAATTTCTGGTAATGCAAACTAGTCTAAGAGTTAATCGCTATAGCCTCTAGGTGCCCTAATGCACCATAATCCGTTAGGTGGCGACTCTTCAAACACCCAATTCCCAAAAGGAAATGAGTTATTACCCCTACAAATGTCGAAACCCAGACTTTCTCCGGGGAGGAAAAAGGGGGTGCGACAGATACTACACATATCAAAGCCTAAATATGCTACTATCAAACAAGTCAAAGGAGCCTAGGAATCTCACCTATTTTCCTCCATTTATTTCCCAAAATCCTACTCTACTCTAAAAGAAAATACTATCCGGTTCAAATTACATCCCATGAAAAAGACCGATGCATAAAGAAAATCACGGGGAATTATTACTATCTCAAAAAAATTAAAAGACATATTTTTCTATTTTCCAATTTTTTTGTGTTTTTTGTTAGACGTTAATCCCTCGAGAAAACTGTCAAGAAGATCCATCGATAGGATAAGCCCAATTTTTTTTAATTTTCCATATTTAAAAAAAATTAAGCTCCTAAACCTACTACTAAAATACTACACCATTAATTCTACTAACTATGCAGATAAAAATAAGAAGTTAGCTAACAATAAAAAGATAAGAAATTAATAATATACTAATATAATACTATACAACCCACAGAGAATCTTTCACCCTACACTTAAAAGAGTGCAGTGTCCCCAATACACTAATAAAGCAAAAATAACAAGGGTGAACAAGAAACTCCCTGAAAGGCCAAAGGCCGAAATAATACCAGCTCATGGGATACTCAGACTTTTCCCAAGGATGGTCCTTTGTGCGGGTACCTCATACTAGTTCCAACCATCTGTGAGCACGTGATTTTTGCTTTAACGAAAACTACTCCAAAAATAAATCAAAAAATAAAATAAATTTCTTTTACTGTGTAATTTTTGAATTTGCATGGTGTTAAATGTTTGTGTTATATCCGTAAATGTTTATTTTGTCAAAATAAATCAAAAAATAAAATAAAATACATGTTGCATGCATATAGGATTTAATTATGCATTTAATAGTTAATTTAAGTAAAATTACAAAAAATATGTGTTTGTTCTAATTTTAATGTTTCACTATGTGATTAATATTTTTTGTCTTTGTGTTAAATTGTTAAAGGTTGATTAATATTTTGAAGGAGTAATTTTTTGTTTTTATAATTTTAATTAGGATTTTTAATAATTGAAGAATTAAATTAGAAATTAAAAAGAGTGGTATTAATTGGGCAAAAACGGATCTGGGCCAAATTTTTTAAACAAAATCAGGCCCAATCCAAATGACCATGTCCGGTCCAATTCAAAACAGAATCAAACGACGTCGTTTGGTTACCCCTTATCAAGGGCCGTTGGATTAAATCCAACCAACGGCCAAGATCTCATCACCCTAACCCAAGACCCTTACCCGATCCGATACCCGGTTCAACCCGTCCCCCTAACCTAAACCAAACGACACCGTTTGGTTAAGTGAGTAGATCTCATCCATCCATTCTACTTGATCCAACGGACGATACCAGTCCACCCCACCCCTATATAAATCCCAAACCTCTACCCAGCCCCTAACTGAACACCCCCCCCCCTCTCCGCTCCTGTTCATCATCGTTCCAAACAGACCCCTAACCCTAGCCGCCCCTATTCCCCTTCGCCTGAAACCCGGCGGCATCAACGCCGCCGGTCACCAACTTAACACCCTAGGACCTCCTGAACCTCCCCTACACGAATCCAACCTTAGTTTCCTTCGAATCAGGCCACAACTCTTCGAATCTTAAATCGAAGGTTGGCCTGAAAACTTGATCTAAACCAATCAGCCCCAAATTAACACCATGGCTTCCCCTAGTCATCCTGAGTATGGATCTGTTGGTTGTTTGGTTCGAATCAGTTCGGAACTTCTCGAATCTTCTTTTGAAGATTCGGACCAAACAAGAACAAACTCAGATCCATTTCAAACTAACACGAAATAACCCCTAGGCTACCCTCACCCTTGTATCATGTTTGGTTCCCTTCAAATCTGCCCAGAAATGTTCGGATTTAAGATCCAAGAACCTGGAACCTTAAAAATTTCCAATCTTGGAATTTTTCCGATTTCAAGTAAAAGATTGAGGTTCAATCGACCTTAGTCAAAGTATTTTCAGTGGAAAATACTTCGACTAAGGTCAGTTTGATTTCAAACAAAAATCCGAAATCCAAGTTGAGTTCGAGTCGGAATAAAATTAAAGCTCAGAGGTATTTTTCTATTTATTTTGTGTATTCTACGTGTATTGTTGTCCGTATTAATAGCTTGTTAATTTTTCATATTTGTTTTGATCAATTCTGTCATTTCTGTCTACTTAATCCGAATGTGAATTGTTTCTGTTGGTTGTGATTGTTTACAATGTGTGTAATCGACTCGATTAAGTTCGTCGATTAGTTATATTACGAATTTTTCATTTCTGAAAATGTTGACTAAAACAGTCTGCTTCTATTATTTTAGACTAATTATTGACAAATGTTGTAAATAGTCAATTGATTAATGCTCGTCAATTAAATCATGATTGTCTGTGAATCAGTGAATTCAAGTGTATGTTGTATATGTTATTGTCTGAACATTAAAGTTTCAGGGCATTGTCAGTATTGACAATGATCCTGTGTGTGTTTGATTTTGGTTTAATGTTAAGTCCAGTATGAATTGTTATGATAATTTCAGAAATATGCTGTTATGATGTTAGTTCTGAATTCAGTATTGTAATGTCCAGTTTGAATTCCAGTTTACAAAAGTTGGTCAAATACAATTGTGTTAGGAGGTTAATAGGATTGGTTTTAGCTGTAAATCAGAAAGATAACTAAGTTTGTACAGATTTTAGAATCTGTTTTGCTGAAGGTTCTGATTTTTCAGTAATAACATTAGGATTTCAGGGGCACTTCTGGGAATGAAACAGTAAAAAACAGGGTATTAATGCTAGTGTATTATAATGTAATGTTAGTGACTATTAGTTAATGATACTAATGGGGAACAAGGGATAATGGAAGGCTGGAAATCAGGAAAAAAGGTTCACTTAATGGGATTTAAAGTAGTAAAAGCAGATTTTTATAGAATTTTTCTGTTTTTAAAAGATAAGGGGTCCAAGAAGCACTTAAATTGCCTAGGACCAGCCCTGTATAAATACAGGAGCTGGACAGACAGTTAAGGGAGAGAGTTTTGCATGCAGAATTTAGGAGAGTCTTTGAGGAATTTTCAGAAAAACTGGAAGAAAGTTTAAGAGTTCCTTTTGAAGAAATTTTAGGAAAATTGAGAGGGAGTTTCAGACAGAAGGGGAGAATTTTGAGGGAGAAAACAGAATTTTCAGAGAGCTTTTTTAACAGAGAGAGAATTTTTAAGAGAGAATTTTTAAGAGATTTTGAGGGCTGAGATTTTAAAGGAAGGAAACAGAAAATAGAACACTCACATACACACTCACATACAGATACAGCAGCAGAAACAGAAAATCAGAAACAAACTGAATTTGAAACTGAAGAAAAAACTGAAATCTGAAATGTTGTTCTTTTGTTGAATCTGTTCAACTTTATGTGATTCCACTGTTCAGTTAAAATTCGAAGTGTTTCTTAAAAGTACTTTACTGTGCATCTGGGCTCTTCGAATCCTATTCCTGTTCAGATTTACTGTGTTATCAGTATATTCTACTGAATTTGTTACTGCTATAACTGCTGAAACTTACTTCTTCTACCTCCATTTTCAGGTATATGTCTTTTAAATTTTAAGTTGGAAAGAGATTTCAGCATGACCCATCAATGAAGTTTGAATTGAAATGCTATTTCCAATTGTCCAAGTTCATTATTTTCATTTTTTATGTTGATTAATTAGTAGTGAACTCAATTTGATAGCCATGAGTTAAATTTTCTTATTTTGAAGTTCATATAAAACTTTGTAATAATGTTATCCATGTCAAACTTCATTAGTTTAAGTTATCTATGTGTTATGTAAATAAGAAGCATGGTAGAAAGTTGGTTTTATTTACACTTCATGGTGTTGTTAGATAGGTATAGCATAATATAGCATTATCAAAGAAAATATGCTATAAGTTTATCTTGTTAGTTAATTAGTTGTTGTTTAAAGCTATATGATGATTAGCTGCAATTTGCCATCTTTTGGCATAATATTGGTGGTGTTCATAATTTATAGTTGAAAGATGTATTAGTATAATCCGTATGTTCAAAAGTGTCAAATATAGTAAATAATATTGTATGCAATATCATTTTATTAAGTCAACAAGACTTATTCTCTTTCTTAGTAATAAAAGGCTTAGGAACTTATACAATGCGAAAATTAATAGTTAGTAATAATTCACATAGATTGAGAATCAAATTGGTTTGATTATATCTATATCTATCCTAACTCAATCATAGGCATAACTAAGTAAGTTAATTTCATCTATTAAGATTAAAATGAGTATGTGAGAATAAGTTGAGTTGTATATACACAAATGACAACATTTTAAATCAATGGTAATTCAAAATAGAATTTGCATTAAGTAATCATGAAAATTCCCGGAAAATATTTCCTTCCTTTATGAATCATTTATTTTCGGTTTCAAATGCAATTTATTCTTTGGCATATATATATATATGTCACATTTGTTTTAAAGTTAGTATTAATCATATTTTTATTCTGTCCTTTGACTTTGAATAATTGGAATGAATATGATTTATATTCGAAAATTATAATCAATGGTCAATATTTAATAAATTGTGGTTTACTTTCCAAAAAAAAATTAAAGAATATCTTAAAACGAGATTTCTCGTGATATAACAAACATTTTTTTTTGGAAATTCCATAATATCATTACAAATATGTTGCGCAACTAGGGATACGTTCGCGTACCCTGATTATACTTTTAAAAGCAAAATTTCGGATTATGCGTACGCGCAATTTCGAGCAAATATTTAATAAAAGGATTTTTCTAAAGGCGTTAAATCAATTTCATAAAAATCCGATATGTACGGTTCATTATTCAAGAAAATAATTATTCTTGATTCAACGCAATCTCGAAAAAATGTGCTTAATAAATATATTGTCAAAAGTAATTGTGTACACGTGCGCGTGACACAATTCCGCATCTTTTTAATTTATAACACGAATATACGTACGCGTAATTCGATTCAAAGAAGGTTTCTCAATCACAATAAGTATAAGCGATAGTAAAATCAGATAACATCCTTATTTAATAAAATCAAGATGATTAAGCCAATAATAAAAACAGTTAAGCGACCGTGCTAGAACCACGGAATTCGGAAATGCCTAACACCTTCTTCCGGATTAACAGAATTCCTTACTCAGGATTTCTGGTTCGCAGAAAAATAAACAGAGTCATATTCTCCTCGATTCAGGGATTATAATTGGTGACTTGGGACGCCTCAAAATTCCCAGGTGGCGACTCTGAAACAAATAAACAAATCCCGTTTCGACTGTCCTTTAATTGGAGAAAACTCCCTTCGCGCCTCGCGGGCGCGGCAAAAAGGAGGTGCGACAGCTCTGGCGACTCTGCTGGGGACCGAACCCAAAACCATTGGTTCAGGGTTTAAAGAATTCGAGCTTAAAATATCTGTTTTATTGGCTTTATTTTTATCAACTGTTTATATGCTAATATGCTAAATGTTTTTTACCGCTTTAATATTATTTGAATTGTGAATATATATAACTGCTACGAAACCCCTTTCTTTCTGAGTCTTCTGAATTTATGGTGTACACGTGCGCGTGACCCACCTTTCTGTTAAAGTCATACCAAATAAGACGGAGTTGGGACAAGTAACTAGGCCGGGCAGACTTTCGTGCTCCCGGTACATTACCCCCGCTTCGGCTCAAACTGTCCGTTTGGGTAAGCCAGGTTTAGAACAATCAACCTAAGGTTTTACACTTAGAATAACTCAGCCATGTACCGGATCCCTAGTAGGAACGAATATTTGCATCATATGCATTTGGCCTTGGAGACTCAACACAGGGGTTGGGTCTGTCTAGGACAGGTGAACCAAAAATTAAAAGACCATCATGATGCATCCTACTTGTTATTTGTGCATGCATTCGCCTCGAACATGCTTGTTGACCAGCTTAAATAAAATCATGGTGAGAAGCAAGGAATAAAATAGGTTGCTTTAAAAATTTCGAAAAAATATAGTTTTAAAATTTTTTTTTTAATAAAAGAAAAAAATTTCGAAAATGATTTTTAGTATATATTTTGACTTTATTAAAATTAAATTTCAGATACAAAATGAGCAACACACAAAGCCCCTCATCCACAAGTACAGAGGAATTTCTATGTCAGCTTCAAATGTGGTGGTATGATTTAGGCGAAGACGGTCAAAAATGGGTCGTCAAGCATTTGGGAAATCTTACGGACATTATGAAAGTTGAGCCTCGGGATGATCTGATTACGGCATTAGTAACGTTCTGGGATCCTGTTCACAATGTTTTTTGTTTCTCTGACTTCGAGCTTACTCCTACATTAGAGGAGATAGCTGGCTATGTTGGTTTTGACGGAAGTTTAAGAAATCAAAGCTTGATATTCACAAAGGCTCCTTCAATACATCGATTCTTCGGTCTTCTGAACATCAGCAGTCAAATCAGGAAAAGCAATGTCATCAATGGATGTTGTTCCTTCAATTTTTTGTATTCCAGATTTGGAAAGTCAGATGGGTTCGAAATTTATGAGAAAGGCCTTACTAATAAGCAAAACAAAGACATTTGGCAGATACACCGTCGATTTGCTTTCATGGTGGCTTTTCTAGGAGTCATGGTCTTCCCAAATAAAGAGCGAACAATTGATATTCGCACCGCAAAAGTTGTGCAAATCCTCACCACTAAAGAAAATCACACCCTTGTCCCCATCATTCTATCAGATATTTATCGGGCTTTGACTTTATGCAAATCAGGAGCGAAAGTTTTCGAAGGATGCAAAATTTTGTTGCAAATGTGGGTGGTTGAACATCTCCAACAACAGCCCAAGATCATACAGTATGGGTCGAACAAAGCTAATTGCATCGAGAGCTATGAGGAAAGAACAAAAGATTATCAAGCTCCAGAAGGGATAGAAGCATGGGTATCTCATCTAAAGGCTTTAACTGCAAATCAAATTGAATGGACTCTGGGATGGCTCCCGATGAGAAAAGTAATACATATGTCAACCTCAAATAGTTATCTACTACTATTGGGATTGAGAAGCATTCAGCCGTATGCACCACTAAGAGTCCTAAGGCAACTAGGGAGATATCAAGTAGTTCCTGATGAGGAAGATTTGAGTATACAAGTAATCGAATTACACCCAGAAGCCACTATTCCCGAAGCTTTACTTCAGCAAATGTGGAATGGGTGCCGATACTTGAATAGTGATACTCAAGTCCTAGACGCTACCAAGGGTGAGATAAATCCTGGATATGCAAGGTGGTTCGAAAAGCGGTCTCGCGTGGATGATGTACCAGAACCTGAGCTAAAAAGGCCAACAAAAAGACCCCATGTTCAAAACTTCAATGATAAAATCCAAGAGCGGTTGATTTGGGGAGAAAAAGAAAAAGGGTACAAAGCCACTATCCATGCCCTAAAAGAAAATCTAAGAAGCCTCAGTTTGGAGAAAGTTTTGCAAGAACAAGAAGACAAAGGCGAGAAAAAGAGTCTAGCTTGTGAGAATGAAAATCTTCATGCTCGGTTCCAAAAAATGAAAAGAGTCTCTGAAACGCCAAAGAGGAGATGGAAGGATCAAAAAACCATCGCCAACCTCTTCAAAAAAATGCAAGATTATGATTCCATGCTTGCGGAAAACGAAAGGGCATTGAGCAAAGCAAAAGAAAGGATCCAACAATTAAACGAAGAAGCCAGATCTAACAAGGAACGCCAAGATAGGCAATCCGAAAAAGACAAGGCTCAATTCAAGATGGAAAAAGACTATTGGATGCGATCAGAAGACCAGCTTCGTGCACAACTAGAAGAGGCAAGAAGATGCAACAGAGAATATCAACAAGCAGACCTCGACAGGGAAAGATCGCAAGCAAGATTAGAGCAGGCCAGACTCCGAGCTCTATTAGAATCAGCTTTAGATCGTGAAAACCGTGTCAGAGATATAGTCACCACTCGTCAGCAGCAATTACAAGACCAAGACCAACATCTCCAAGGTTTCAGGGCACAAATCCACGACCTGGCAGTCTTCACATCTCAAAGTTATGTAAACTGCCAAGGAATGGATTATGAAGCGTTTACAGAGCATGCGCCCACTTTTGCTCGTCATCTAGCAATGGAGTTGGAAAGGATGTATCGTACGCTGGGAGGCCATCCAGGTCAAGCCCCACATTGAGCAGATAATCCAATATTAGTGGAAAGTGGGCCATATTGTGAGATGTTATGAATTGTATCTTTATTTTGATTTAAGTATGTGTGTTTCAAGCTATTTCCTTAAAGTTTTCAAATGTAATTCTATCTTTGGGTAATAAATAAACATGATTGACTTTGGTCTGAACTACGCAAGGTCCGATTCATGTTTGGCATGATACGTAGGCAATCTCTAAAAATTCGACCACCACAATAAAGATATATATAGTAAATAAAAGCGAATGACATTTTTTCAAAAAAAGCTGGGACGACACAAGCAACCGAGCGAATGCATAATACAAAGGGATTATTTGTCTAGGAGCATTGCATCTCAAACGTATGATTATATATGTGTTAAACTCTCAAAACTAACAAGTTTGTCCATTTTCAGAATTCAGAATTCAACCAGTTAGTTTCTCTAAAGAGTATACTGGCATATTATCACTATCACACAAGATCAAAAGGACCAATACCCGAAAGTATGTCTATCCCAGATGTTGACACAGGTATGGAGATAGAAGAGATGGATGTCGGGAAAATGAAAGAAGAAATGCTTAAGCTCAAGCAGCAAATGGCTGAAATGTACCAAGCTTGGTCTACAGGATAGTTACCCCCATCTTACCCAAATAACCCTGCTCCATCAATGATCCAAACTCAGGATAATATCACCACTGAATTATCCCCAAGTTTCCCCATTTATCAGCACTACCGAGGCACCACCTCTCAGACACCACAGTCTCCACCTCCAAAACCAGTTCCGTACCTTCCTCCACCTATGACTCCTGTTTTCGTAGCACCTCCCCCTGCTACATTTCACAAATCTCCTAGTGAGCCTACATTTCAGGCCCAAGACAACCAATATTACCCCCCGGAGCCCACCTTCAAAGCCTCCGAAATCAATTCACCTGCTCCTCGGTTTGATCTCCCAACCGAAATTGACAAGCCAGCCAAAAATGCTGAACAAGAAGAGATGTTCAGGAAGGTCAAAAGTCTAGAACAGTCATTCCGAGACATGCGAGGATTGGGTGGGCAAGTCAGTGTAGCATACAAAGATTTATGCTTATTCCCTAATGTACAATTGCCATTTGGCTTCAAGATGCCCAAATTTGACCTATACAGCGGGCACGGCGACCCAGTAGCCCACTTAAGGGGTTTCTGTAGCAAGATGCGAGGAGCTGGGGGAAAGGATGAATTATTGATGGCATACTTCAGTCAAAGTCTAAGCGGATCAGCTTTGGAGTGGTATACACGCCAGGACCATGGAAGATGGTACACCTGGGATGACCTGGCACAGGCATTCGCATACCATTTCCAGTACAATCTGGAAATCATCCCAGATCGATTATCTTTGACCAAATTTGAGAAGAAACACAATGAAAGTTTCAGAGAGTATGGTTTTCGGTGGAGAGAACAGGCAGCAAGAGTGGATACTCCTATGAAGGAGAGCGAAATGGTAGACTACTTCCTCCAAGCTTTGGAACCAACTTACTATGCCCATTTGGTTTCAGCGGTTGGGAAATCATTCAACGAAGTAGTGAAGATGGGAGGTATGATGGAAGAAGGCCTCAAGACAAATAAAATCATGAGCTATTCAGCAATTAAGGCAACTACTCAAGCCATTCAAGGCGGGGTAGGAGGAATCGGAAGAAAGAAAAGGGAGGAAACAGCAGTAGTTGATTCAGGAATTTGGCCGGGACCCAGAGGTTCACCACTTTACTATAATCAACAACGACCTCGCCAATCAGCTTACCACCATGATTCATCCCAACACTAATATCACCCTTCAGAGCCTCATTTTGCCATTAACCATGCTCAAGCATACAACCAGCCACCTGTTCACACCAATTGGCGTGCTCCTGCCACGCCAAATACTTACCCCCGAGCCTATCCCGGACCAGGTTTCAGGCCTAGGCCAGCATTCAGGGGAGAAAGGGAACAGAAAAAGAAAACTTATACTCCATTGGGAGAGTCTTACACTAGTCTGTTCCACAGGTTGAGACAGCTAGACATGCTGAGACCAATACAATCCAAACTACCCAATCCTCCACCAAAGAATCTGGATTACACCATTAACTGTGAATATTGCTCCGGTGCACCAGGCCATGATACGGAGAAATGTTGGCATTTGAAAAATGCAATACAAGAGCTGATTGATACTAATAAAATCGAGGTTCAAAACCCCGAAGCTCCAAATATCAATAGAAATCCGATGCCAGCCCATCAAGAGGCTAACATGATAGAAATCATACAAGCTAATGGGGAGACAAAGAAGCCGTCACAAACTGTCATGATGATCAAGTATCATGAAACCAAGCCAGATAAGCAGTTAATGGAGGAGAAGCAGGTGTCTAAACAAAACAAAAGTAGTGATGAACCGTCTATGATAGTCAATGAGGGGTCATCAAGCAAAGTTGCCACAAAACAAGAGAGGCCGAAGGTGATAGTACCAGGGGTTGCTAAGAAACCCGTTGTATTCGTGGAAGGAGCACGTACAGATCGGGTTATTATTGCACTTGTAATCCAGCTGCCAATCATCGACAACAAAGCCATCCCATGGAACTATGAACGGGTGACCGTAATGTACAAGGGCAAAGAAATCAAGGAAGAAGTGTGTGAGGTGCAAGGCTTGACTCGTTCGGAAAGATGTTTTACTCCCGAAGAGTTGAGAAAAACTAAAAACAATCCAATACCAACAAAGAAAGCTGTGACGGAAGAAGAGGCGGAGGAATTTTTAAGAAAAATGAAACTCCATGATTATTCTGTTGTGGATCAATTAAAGAAGACCCCCGCTCAAATTTCATTGTTGTCATTACTAATCCATTCAGAGGAACACCGTCTGGCGTTGATGAAAATCCTGAATGAAGCTCATGTTCCTGAAAAGATCTCTGTAAATCATTTGGGCAAAATAGCCAACAGAATCTTTGAGACAAACAGAATTACATTTGCTGATGATGAATTACCTGTGGAAGGTACCGAGCACAACAGAGCTCTTTACCTCACCGTGAAATGTGAAAACTCCGTAGTAACCCGGGTATTGGTCGACAATGGGTCCAGTGCAAACATATGCCCTCTCTCCACTTTAAACAAATTAAAAATTAAAGAGGAAAGGATCCGGAAAAATAGTATCTGCGTACGAGGATTTGACGGTGGAAGCAGAGATTCATTTGGCGACATAGTGTTGGAACTAACTATAGGGCCAGTTGAATTCACAATGGAGTTCCAAGTATTGGACATATCTGTTCCTTACAACTTGTTATTGGGTCGACCATGGATCCATGCCGCTAAAGCAGTCCCATCAACACTACATCAGGCTGTCAAGTTTGAATGGGATCATCAAGAAGTAGTCGTGTATGGAGAAGAAAGTTTAAATGCTCACAGCAGTACCATTGTACCGGTCGAGGGAACAGAAATTGACCAAGGACCATAGGTATACCAAGTGACCAACACGGTGTCAGTAGAGAAAATTCCAGAAGGGAAATACCTTCCGAATCCAAAGATATCTTCTGCATCAGTCATGGTAGCTTATGAAATGCTGAAGAATGGCTTTATACCCGGCAAAGGTCTGGGCTTATCTCTGCAAGGAATTGTACAACCAGTATCTCTCCCCGAGAACTGGGGAACATTCGGTTTAGGGTTCATACCCACTGCCAATGACGTGATAAGGGCCAGGAAGCTGAAACACCAAACATGGGTTCTTCCAAAGCCAGTCCCACATTTGTCAAAGTCTTTTGTCAAGACCGGCGCTAAAAATCGCCCGATAACAACAATTCCTAAATCCCGGGTCAATCCTGAGGAGGAATTAATTAAAAGGTTCGAGAAATTGTTTAGTGATGTGAATATGTTGGAAAGCGGAGAAGGGCGTAGCAACGCAGAAGTTCAATTCGTTGGGCCAGAAACAAAGATCAATAATTGGAAAGCCACTCCTCTCCCAATTCGAAAGGAGTCTTGGTAGTTTATTTTGATTTATAAAAATCTTTCAGTTTGTTTGGGTTATTTCAAGGTTGTAATCCCAAAGTTTATCTTACAGTCGGTTTGAAGTGTGCAAAACCTTGTTATCTTTCATCATCCAATAAAAAGCAGTTTCCTTTTTATTATCATTCCTAATAGCTTTCTTTTCTTTTTTCTTCTTTCTTGTACAGTTCATTTTACGCTGGCTCTAGTGATATGGCATGCATGAGGAATCCTCAGCCCAGTCTTAAAAATCAATCTGGTTCCGAAATATTAATTCAAGAAATATATTGTGATTATGAATCAGAATATGATGAAGATGAGGTTTTTGAAGAGATTAGTAAAGAGTTAATTCACTTTGAGGAAAAAATCAAACCTAACTTGAGTGATACCGAGGACGTCAATATAGGGGACACGAGTAATGTCCGGGAAACTAAAATAAGTGTCCATCTGGAACCAAAGATCCGAAAAGAGTTAATTAAAGCACTCATAGAATTCAAAGATGTTTTTGCATGGTCGTATGATGACATGCCGGGCTTGAGCACTGATTTGGTGGTCCACAAATTGCCCACCGATCCAACGGTGCCTCCTGTTAAGCAGAGACTGAGAAAATTCAAGCCTGATATGAGTATGAGAATTAAGGAAGAAATCACCAAACAATTGGAAGCAAAGGTCATTCGAGTTACTCGATATCCTGTTTGGTTGGCTAATGTCGTTCCTGTACCAAAGAAAGACGGCAAAATTAGAGTATGCGTCGACTATCGCAATCTCAACAAGGCAAGTCCAAAGGATAATTTCCCATTACCCAATATCCATATTTTGATCGACAATTGTGCCAAGCATGATATAGGGTCTTTCGTGGATTGTTATGCCGGGTATCATCAAATTCTAATGGATGAAGAAGATGCAGAAAAGACGGCATTCATCACACCATGGGGAACTTATTGCTATCGGGTAATGCCATTTGGTTTAAAGAACGCCGGGGCAACCTATATGAGAGCAATGACCACAGTGTTTCATGATATGATACACAAGGAAATTGAGGTGTACGTGGACGATGTGATCATAAAATCAAAGCATCAGGCCAACCACGTTGGGGATTTGAGAAAGTTTTTCTTAAGACTTCGCAGGTACAACCTCAAGCTTAACCCTGCCAAGTGCGCATTTGGAGTTCCATCCGGAAAGTTGCTGGGATTCATAGTCAGTCGACGAGGCATTGAGCTAGATCCGTCAAAGATCAAAGCCATCCAAGAACTGCCACCCCCAAGAAACAAAACTGAAGTAATGAGTTTGTTGGGAAGGTTAAATTATATCAGCAGGTTTATTGCTCAGCTCACAACAACCTGTGAGCCAATTTTCAAATTGTTAAAAAAGGATGTTGCAGTCAAATGGACCGATGAGTGTCAAGAAGCATTCGATGAAATAAAAAGGTACTTGTCAAACCCACCCGTGTTGGTCCCGCCAGAGCCAGGAAGACCTTTGATTCTTTACTTAACGGTTTTGGAAAATTCATTTGGTTGTGTATTGGGGCAGCATGACCTCACTGGCAGAAAAGAGCAAGCCATCTACTACCTTAGCAAGAAGTTCACAGCTTATGAGGTTAAGTATACTCATCTGGAAAAGACATGTTGCGCCCTAACATGGGTAGCTCAAAAATTGAAACACTATTTGTCATCCTATACTACTTACCTCATTTCTCGGTTGTATCCATTGAAATACATTTTTCAAAAGCCTATGCCAACGGGAAGACTTGCAAAGTGGCAGATATTGCTCACAGAATTCGACATCATCTATGTGACTCGAACTGCAATGAAGGCTCAAGCACTGGCCGATCATTTAGCCGAAAACCCGGTCGATGAGGAATATGAGCCGTTGAAGACTTATTTTCCTGATGAAGAAACAATGCATATCGACGAGGTGGAGCAAATTGAAAAGTATGGCTGGAAACTTTTCTTTGATGGAGCCGCTAACATGAAAGGAGTTGGGATAGGAGCTGTAATCATTTCTGAAACAGGGCATCACTATCCTGTTACGGCTCAATTACGATTTTATTGCACCAATAATATGGCTGAATATGAAGCTTGCATTTTGGGGTTAAGGCTAGCTGCAGACATGGGTATCCGAGAAATCTTAGTCATGGGAGATTCAGATCTTTTGGTACATCAAATTCAAGGAGAATGGGAAACCCGAGACTTGAAGCTCATCCCATACCGGCAATGTCTACATGATCTTTGTCAACGATTTCAATCAGTGGAATTCCAACATATTCCAAGAACACATAATGAGGTTGCCGATGCATTGGCTACCCTGGCATCAATGTTGCACCATCCGGACAAAGCTTATGTAGATCCGATACATATTCAAGTCCACGATCAACACGCTTATTGCAATATGGTTGAAGAAGAATTTGATGGTGAACCATGGTTCCACGACATCAAGGAGTATATCAGAATGTGAATATATCCCGCACAAGCCACAGGAGATCAAAAGAGGACCATTAGGCGATTAGCAAATGGATTCTTCTTGAGCGGAGGAGTTTTGTATAAAAGAACACCAGATCTTGGATTATTAAGATGCATAGATGCCAGACAAGCTACAGTTGTCATGTCTGAAGTACATTCAGGAGTTTGCGGACCCCACATGAGTGGATATGTGTTGGCAAAGAAAATCCTCCGAGCTGGTTACTATTGGCTTACCATGGAGCGAGATTGTATCAGTTTTGTGCGCAAGTGTCATCAATGCCAAATACACGGAGATTTGATTCATTCTCCACCATCCGAGTTGCACACAATGTCGGCACCATGGCCATTCGTTGCCTGGGGCATGGATGTGATTGGACCAATTGAGCCGGCAGCATCCAATGGGCACAGGTTCATTCTGGTAGCTATTGATTATTTTACCAAATGGGTTGAGGCCAAGACATTCAAATCAGTGACCAAGAAAGCTGTGGTCGATTTTGTCCACTCAAATATCATATGTCGATTCGGAATCCCGAAGGTGATCATCACAGATAACGGTGCTAATCTCAACAGCAACTTAATGAAAGAAGTATGTCAACAGTTTAAGATTACACATCGTAACTCTACCCCATATCGGCCCAAGGCGAATGGAGCAGTAGAAGCAGCCAACAAAAACATAAAGAAGATACTTCGGAAAATGGTAGAAGGTTCAAGACAATGGCATGAAAAATTACCATTTGCATTATTGGGATACCGCACTACTGTTCGCACTTCAGTAGGAGCAACCCCCTATTTGTTGGTATATGGCACTGAAGCAGTAATTCCTGCAGAAGTTGAAATTCCTTCCCTTCGGATCATCGCCGAAGCAAAGATTGATGATGATGAATGGGTCAAAACCCGTCTAGAACAGTTAAACTTGATTGATGAAAAACGATTGACCGCAGTATGCCATGGTCAATTATATCAAAGAAGAATAGAAAGAGCATACAACAAAAAGGTGCGTCCCCGGAAGTTTGAAGTAGGTCAGCATGTGCTGAAACGCATTCTTCCACATCAGGTCGAAGCAAAAGGCAAATTTGCTCCGAATTGGCAAGGACCATTCATTGTGACCAGAGTATTATCGAATGGTGCACTATGTTTAACAGATATTGAAGGCAAATGCATAGATATGGCGATCAATTCTGACGCGGTAAAAAGATATTATGCATAACTTTTTGAATGTTTGTATTTAGCACTATTTCGAAGATTGAAATGACAAAGGCAATTTATTCTGCTATCCAAACACTATACCATTTGCTTCCCCTTTGAGCCATACTTGTTTCTTTCCTACCCTCTCTTGGAATCAATAAAATAAAAAAATAAAAAATAAAAAAAAAGGGATCAAAATCTTCACTATTATGGAGTGAACTACGTTTGACCTGATTCCTCAAAGAAGGATACGTAGGCGCTTCACAGCTCGGTCATAGGGTGCACAATATACATAAAATGTGCCCAAAAAGAAACATCAAGCGACCCCAATCAAGGAACTGGGGCAAGAATGGTATTAGGAATAAGAAAAGATTCCAAGAGTTGTAAAACACATACCAAAATTGTTTAAGCTTTTCCATTTCTAACCCCATACCAAAAAGACCTTTCGACCAATCTTAGAAAAAATGCTAATGAAGATGGTTCATAACATTCTGGTACAAACAAGAAAAGAAAGTAAAAATGAGAGAGTCTTATAGGTGAAAACCCAAACGGGCACCATAAGGCGACGGAAGTTGAGAGAAAAAGTAAAAATGAGAGAGTCTTATTGGTGAAAACCTTTGTAGGCACCATAAAGCGAAAAGGAAATGAGAAATGAACAAATGAGGAAGGTTTATCGGTAAAAAACTCTTTGAGATGTTACAAGCCCAACAGGTTTGTGAAATGAGAAATGAAGTTGGGATTATGGAAATTTTGGGGGGAAAACAAAAATAAGACAATTGAGAGGAGATTGACTAAAAGACTGGGTTGATTAATCCGAAATGCATACCCTGATCATTGGTGCCAGTAACTCCAATCAGATAAGTTTTTATTCTTTATCAAACAGTCATCCAAATTTGGATTTTTCTTTTTATAATTGTCGAAATCAACGTATTTCGTCACTAATAATCTTACTTTTCTAAAAGCTTTGAGATAAGTTTTATTCCAAACAAACAAGAAGGAATGTCAGGGTATGCTACCAAGATTCAAGGTTACAAAATACAACCACGAAAGGTGAAATCAAAAGTGGATCAGTAAAGTCAAAAGGGACATATGATTACAGTTAAAAGGGTTCGAAGGAAAACATACAGAGGGAAATCCTATAGTCGAGAATCAATTACAAAGACAAAACAGTCTTTTCAACCATTTTAAGGCAGCAAAGAGAAACGAAGAGAAGCATCACCATCGGTAAGAATACCCCAGTCAACCACCTTGCTTTAAACTAACGAAGTTTTCTTTGATTTAAAACAAGGGCAAATGCAATATTTGTGTCAGGAAATACCTGATAAAGAAAAGAAGAAGTCAGGCGTCCACCTGGAGAATGAGGATGAAAATTGAAGAAATCAGGCGTCCACCTGGAGAATGAGGATGAGAAAAGAAGAAGTCAGGCGTCCACCTGGAGAATGAGGATGAAAATTGAAGAAGTCAGGCGTCCACCTGGAGAATGAGGATGAAAATTGAAGAAATCAGGCGTCCACCTGGAGAATGAGGATGAGAAAAGAAGAAGTCAGGCGTCCACCTGGAGAATGAGGATGAGAAAAGAAGAAGTCAGGCGTCCACCTGGAGAATGAGGATGAGAAAAGAAGAAGTCAGGCATCCACCTGGAGAATGAGGATGAAAATTGAAGAAATCAGGCGTCCACCTGGGGAATGAGGATGAGAAAAGAAGAAGTCAGGCGTCCACCTGGAGAATGAGGATGAGAAAAGAAGAAGTCAGGCGTCCACCTGGAGAATGAGGATGAGAAAAGAAGAAGTCAGGCATCCACCTGGAGAATGAGGATGAAAATTGAAGAAATCAGGCGTCCACCTGGAGAATGAGGATGAGAAAAAGAAGAAATCAGGCGTCCACCTGGAGAATGAGGATGAGAAAAGAAAAAGTCAGGCGTCCACCTGGAGAATGAGGATGAAAACTGAAGAAATCAGGCGTCCACCTGGAGAATGAGGATGAAAATTGAAGAAGTCAGGCGTCCACCTGGAGAATGAGGATGAAGAATCGAACAGTCAAGGCACCCACCTGAAGAACAAGGGAATGCAATTGAAGTGATGAAATCAAAAGCTCGCTCATATGAAAGGAGCACATTTAGAATCAATAAAGCAGGGGAGTCCAACAGAATCCCCAGCAAGAAACAACAAGAGTCCCAAAAGAAGATACGGGACATAATGAAAAGAATACAGAACAAGCCAAATGCCCAAGAGTCACCAAGATATCAAAACAACAAGAAACGCAAGGGCATGATCTAGATAAGATTTTTACAAATTCCTGTACCATAATCTAGTTTAATTTTTGTATTTCCTTTAAAGTAAGGTGTAATAAGGAGGTCAGCAAGCAGTAAAAACAGCATGAAGCAGCAGTAACATCACAGTCCCATGGTAGTCCCAGCTACCAAAAATTTCCCAAACTACATTGACCTGATTCCTTTATAGCCAAGGATATGTAGGAAACCTTTGAAGCAGAGGTTCGGTCAAATCTTTCTAAAAAAAGCTTCCCACGGAGTATTCGAACGGGCAAAAATCGCTCGTATCCGCTCACTTTATCTTTGCACGAAAACTCTTCGAGTTTCCGCACAAAGAGGGGCAGCTGTGAGCACGTGATTTTTGCTTTAACGAAAACTACTCCAAAAATAAATCAAAAAATAAAATAAATTTCTTTTACTGTGTAATTTTTGAATTTGCGTGGTGTTAAATGTTTGTGTTATATCCGTAAATGTTTATTTTGTCAAAATAAATCAAAAAATAAAATAAAATACATGTTGCATGCATATAGGATTTAATTATGCATTTAAGAGTTAATTTAAGTAAAATTACAAAAAATATGCGTTTGTTCTAATTTTAATGTTTCACTATGTGATTAATATTTTTGTCTTTGTGTTAAATTGTTAAAGGTTGATTAATATTTTGAAGGAGTAATTTTTTGTTTTTATAATTTTAATTAGGATTTTTAATAATTGAAGAATTAAATTAGAAATTAAAAAGAGTGGTATTAATTGGGCAAAAACGGATCTGGGCCAAATTTTTTAAACAAAATCAGGCCCAATCCAAATGACCATGTCCGGTCCAATTCAAAACAGAATCAAACGACGTCGTTTGGTTACCCCTTATCAAGGGCCGTTGGATTAAATCCAACCAACGGCCAAGATCTCATCACCCTAACCCAAGACCCTTACCCGATCCGATACCCGGTTCAACCCGTCCCCCTAACCTAAACCAAACGACACCGTTTGGTTAAGTGAGTAGATCTCATCCATCCATTCTACTTGATCCAACGGACGATACCAGTCCACCCCACCCCTATATAAATCCCAAACCTCTACCCAGCCCCTAACTGAACACCCCCCCTCTCCGCTCCTGTTCATCATCGTTCCAAACAGACCCCTAACCCTAGCCGCCCCTATTCCCCTTCGCCTGAAACCCGGCGGTATCAACGCCGCCGGTCACCAACTTAACACCCTAGGACCTCCTGAACCTCCCCTACACGAATCCAACCTTAGTTTCCTTCGAATCAGGCCACAACTCTTCGAATCTTAAATCGAAGGTTGGCCTGAAAACTTGATCTAAACCAATCAGCCCCAAATTAACACCATGGCTTCCCCTAGTCATCCTGAGTATGGATCTATTGGTTGTTTGGTTCGAATCAGTTCGGAACTTCTCGAATCTTCTTTTGAAGATTCGGACCAAACAAGAACAAACTCAGATCCATTTCAAACTAACACGAAATAACCCCTAGGCTACCCTCACCCTTGTATCATGTTTGGTTCCCTTCAAATCTGCCCAGAAATGTTCGGATTTAAGATCCAAGAACCTGGAACCCTAAAAATTTCCAATCTTGGAATTTTTCCGATTTCAAGTAAAAGATTGAGGTTCAATCGACCTTAGTCAAAGTATTTTCAGTGGAAAATACTTCGACTAAGGTCAGTTTGATTTCAAACAAAAATCCGAAATCCAAGTTGAGTTCGAGTCGGAATAAAATTAAAGCTCAGAGGTATTTTTCTATTTATTTTGTGTATTCTACGTGTATTGTTGTCCGTATTAATAGCTTGTTAATTTTTCATATTTGTTTTGATAAATTCTGTCATTTCTGTCTACTTAATCCGAATGTGAATTGTTTCTGTTGGTTGTGATTGTTTACAATGTGTGTAATCGACTCGATTAAGTTCGTCGATTAGTTATATTACGAATTTTTCATTTCTGAAAATGTTGACTAAAACAGTCTGCTTCTATTATTTTAGACTAATTATTGACAAATGTTGTAAATAGTCAATTGATTAATGCTCGTCAATTAAATCATGATTGTCTGTGAATCAGTGAATTCAAATGTATGTTGTATATGTTATTGTCTGAACATTAAAGTTTCAGGGCATTGTCAGTATTGACAATGATCCTGTGTGTGTTTGATTTTGGTTTAATGTTAAGTCCAGTCTGAATTGTTATGATAATTTCAGAAATATGCTGTTATGATGTTAGTTCTGAATTCAGTGTTGTAATGTCCAGTTTGAATTCCAGTTTACAAAAGTTGGTCAAATACAATTGTGTTAGGAGGTTAATAGGATTGGTTTTAGCTGTAAATCAGAAAGATAACTAAGTTTGTACAGATTTTAGAATCTGTTTTGCTGAAGGTTCTGATTTTTCAGTAATAACATTAGGATTTCAGGGGCACTTCTGGGAATGAAACAGTAAAAAACAGGGTATTAATGCTAGTGTATTATAATGTAATGTTAGTGACTATTAGTTAATGATACTAATGGGGAACAAGGGATAATGGAAGGCTGGAAATTAGGAAAAAAGGTTCACTTAATGGGATTTAAAGTAGTAAAAGCAGATTTTTATAGAATTTTTCTGTTTTTAAAAGATAAGGGGTCCAAGAAGCACTTAAATTGCCTAGGACCAGCCCTGTATAAATACAGGAGCTGGACAGACAGTTAAGGGAGAGAGTTTTGCATGCAGAATTTAGGAGAGTCTTTGAGGAATTTTCAGAAAACTGGAAGAAAGTTTAAGAGTTCCTTTTGAAGAAATTTTAGGAAAATTGAGAGGGAGTTTCAGACAAAAGGGGAGAATTTTGAGGGAGAAAACAGAATTTTCAGAGAGCTTTTTTAACAGAGAGAGAATTTTTAAGAGAGAATTTTTAAGAGATTTTGAGGGCTGAGATTTTAAAGGAAGGAAACAGAAAATAGAACACTCACATACACACTCACATACAGATACAGCAGCAGAAACAGAAAATCAGAAACAAACTGAATTTGAAACTGAAGAAAAAACTGAAATCTGAAATGTTGTTCTTTTGTTGAATCTGTTCAACTTTATGTGATTCCACTGTTCAGTTAAAATTCGAAGTGTTTCTTAAAAGTACTTTACTGTGCATCTGGGCTCTTCGAATCCTATTCCTGTTCAGATTTACTGTGTTATCAGTATATTCAACTGAATTTGTTACTGCTGTAACTGCTGAAACTTACTTCTTCTACCTCCATTTTCAGGTATATGTCTTTTAAATTTTAAGTTGGAAAGAGATTTCAGCATGACCCATCAATGAAGTTTGAATTGAAATGCTATTTCCAATTGTCCAAGTTCATTATTTTCATTTTTTATGTTGATTAATTAGTAGTGAACTCAATTTGATAGCCATGAGTTAAATTGTCTTATTTTGAAGTTCATATAAAACTTTGTAATAATGTTATCCATGTCAAACTTCATTAGTTTAAGTTATCTATGAGTTATGTAAATAAGAAGCATGGTAGAAAGTTGGTTTTATTTACACTTCATGGTGTTGTTAGATAGGTATAGCATAATATAGCATTATCAAAGAAAATATGCTATAAGTTTATCTTGTTAGTTAATTAGTTGTTGTTTAAAGCTATATGATGATTAGCTGCAATTTGCCATCTTTTGGCATAATATTGGTGGTGTTCATAATTTATAGTTGAAAGATGTATTAGTATAATCCGTATGTTCAAAAGTGTCAAATATAGTAAATAATATTGTATGCAATATCATTTTATTAAGTCAACAAGACTTATTCTCTTTCTTAGTAATAAAAGGCTTAGGAACTTATACAATGCGAAAATTAATAGTTAGTAATAATTCACATAGATTGAGAATCAAATTGGTTTGATTATATCTATATCTATCCTAACTCAATCATAGGCATAACTAAGTAAGTTAATTTCATCTATTAAGATTAAAACGAGTATGTGAGAATAAGTTGAGTTGTATATACACAAATGGCAACATTTTAAATCAATGGTAATTCAAAATAGAATTTGCATTAAGTAATCATGAAAATTCCCGGAAAATATTTCCTTCCTTTATGAATCATTTATTTTCGGTTTCAAATGCAATTTATTCTTTGGCATATATATATATGTCACATTTGTTTTAAAGTTAGTATTAATCATATTTTTATTCTGTCCTTTGACTTTGAATAATTGGAATGAATATGATTTATATTCGGAAATTATAATCAATGGTCAATATTTAATAAATTGTGGTTTACTTTCCTCCAAAAATTTAAAGAATATCTTAAAACGAGATTTCTCGTGATATAACAAACATTTTTTTTGGAAATTCCATAATATCATTACAAATATGTTGCGCAATTAGGGATACGTTCGCGTACCCTGATTATACTTTTAAAAGCAAAATTTCGGATTATGCGTACGCGCAATTTCGAGCAAATATTTAATAAAAGGATTTTTCTAAAGGCGTTAAATCAATTTCATAAAAATCCGATATGTACGGTTCATTATTCAAGAAAATAATTATTCTTGATTCAACGCAATCTCGAAAAAATGTGCTTAATAAATATATTGTCAAAAGTAATTGTGTACACGTGCGCGTGACACAATTCCGCATCTTTTAATTTATAACACGAATATACGTACGCGTAATTCGATTCAAAGAAGGTTTCTCAATCACAATAAGTATAAGCGGTAGTAAAATCAGGTAACATCAATATTTAATAAAATCAAGATGATTAAGCCAATAATAAAACAGTTAAGCGACCGTGCTAGAACCACGGAATTCGGAAATGCCTAACACCTTCTTCCGGATTAACAGAATTCCTTACTCAGGATTTCTGGTTCGCAGAAAAATAAACAGAGTCATATTCTCCTCGATTCAGGGATTATAATTGGTGACTTGGGACGCCTCAAAATTCCCAGGTGGCGACTCTGAAACAAATAAACAAATCCCGTTTCGACTGTCCTTTAATTGGAGAAAACTCCCTTCGCGCCTCGCGGGCGCGACAAAAAGGAGGTGCGACACCATCTGGCTCGCTTTTGCATGCTTTCATTGGCTTTTCTTCCTATACTCATAATCCTACAAAATAAAATAGCATTATAAAAATAAATAAAAAAAGTAAATAAACAAAAAGATAGTAAAGTTGGGTTACCTCCCAACAAGCGCCTAATTTAATATCGCGATACGACGTGAACCACTTTTTCCTCCACCTTGAACTGATGAATTGTACCCCTAACATGGCATCCAATCTGCGGCTATGGTCCAGTGGTGGGGATACAAAGATTACCAGGCCAAGTAATAAATTTTTCACTCTACACTTCTCGGCCTTTAGATGAGGAATGTAATTTATGCTTTTTGGCACAACAAATTCAAGAATGTAGGCACTCTCATCTTTACTCTTTGACTCCCCCATAGGCTCAGATGGCTTCATTAGTATCTCACTATCTAAACACAATATAGAAAAATGATTGGAATTAGGTCCAATATGCCCTAACTCATGAATTGTACTACTATTTACATCCCCATATATACACACACTCAAGTCTCCCAAAGTAATGTTATCTACTCCCTCGTATGTCTCTAGATCACTCTTCTCAACATTCTCATCCTCAAAAAAATATGGTCTAATGATTGGTATTCTCGTTTTAGCTCCTCAATTTGGTCTAGAAGATTTTTTTCAGCTTCACACAACTCATCATTAAATTGTTGGCGTTACACGTATCAATCTTTGCACTCAAATCTGCATCCAAGTTATGCACAACCAAGCCAAAATTATCAATTTTATGTGAAAGTTCATCTCTCTCCTTAGAACAACCATTCACCAATGTTGTTAGAAGACAACATTGTTCCGCATATTCGCCTAATCGAGAATATCCGTCCCAATACCAACCCTTACTCCCATATTCAAATTCAGGTTTCCAAGAGACCAGGCCATGACAAGCCCAAAAATATGGACCATAAAAGTCTTCTGTCAACCAAACGTCTTCTTCAATAACCTTATCTTTGTATATTTCATCCCCAGAAGTCATGCTGATAGACCAAGAAATACACTAAGAAAAAAATTAAATTGTTATAAAAATAAAAATATTTACAAAAAAAAAAGTTAAACTTGTAAGACAAAAGGTAAAAGTCTAATCTAGAAAAATAACTTAATTTAAGTCCCTGGAAATGGTGCCAAAAATTTATTGCGATCAAATGCATATGCAAGTATATACGGTCATCAAATAATACAGTGATAAGAAAGTGTCGAACCCACAAGGACTTGTTATCAACTATTAACCAGATCAGACTATCCTAATTATCTGAACAAGGATTAAACCTAAAAGTAGTGATGCTAAAACAATTAAACTAAAAAGAAAACAAATAATAAACTCTGAACAAAGGGAGAATAGATTTTTATGTATCAATATAATGAAAACGATCTAGGGTTATGGGCTATTTAACATTCCTATTATATTCTTCAATTGACTTGACTAACTAATTCATCTAGTTTATTGGTTGACAGGGTTAATATTGCTCAGAAGAATTTGTCGAGTCCTTACTTGCTTATTCAAGCTAATCTAACGCCTATATGTCTATGGAATTATAACTAACAAGAACGTATTTATATTTCCTATAAATCAACCAAGCAAGGCAATTAGGTATATGTCTATCCTAACCGCGAATCTGCTCCTCGATGCTTAGGTTCAAGAATTTTCTCTACTCAATTCTATATGGAATCTAGAATTCCCACTTTCGAGTTCAATTCTAGATTCGAAGATAGTATTCAATTGGTGATCAAGCAATTAAATAATTTAGTGCAGGATTGAATAAATAAACTGATATGATAAACTAAGAAATCAAAGTCAATATTCGAATAACAATAGTTATGAAAGAACCACAACCCTAGAACGTGAAGTTTATCTCTACATAGACATGGTAGTCCGGCCTCCATGGCAGCTCTGTGCTTTTTCTTTGTCCAAAATTCTGTAAATTTTTTGTTTAAGGACTATTTATAGGTGTAGGTAAAATGCCTAGACAAAAATAACCAATTTTAATACCTAAAAGGAGACAAAAATAGTTTCAAAACTAGACCCGCGTAACGCCTCAGCATTTCTCGCGCTGGGCTGCGCACGCGATGCTTGTCCCGAGAAAACAATCACGCGTCGCTTGGCTACTTCAAACGCATATGTTGTAACGTGACTTTGTCCTAAGTAATCTTAAGTTTACTTTGGTTATTCTTCTATTTCTATGTCTCCCATAATTATGTCACAATAATATTTTGTCATAATGAGCCCAATCATTAGTGCCCACTATATTGTAATCCGTTAGGAGAACTTCTCATGAGCCAAACACAATGAGCTCCTCTGTCAATTACTTCAACTAATCATGTCATCTTGGTCAAAATAATCTATTAGCTTCGCAATTTCATCTCCAAAGCATCTACACATAAAATATACTCAATTAAATATAAATATAGTATAATTTAGCATTAAAGTGTCACGCCCCAAGCTCGGGGGCGAGACCGGCACCTAGTGCCTCATATATCCTTGCGTACCACTTGCGACTAAGAGACTCTGAACATATAATGTCATATTTTGGCTATGGGACACATTACAAGATAATGTGCGATGCAAAATATTAAACTAAATGGAGACTAACGCTGACTAATGTCAACATAAAGCTAGGCCGGCAAGGCCATCATAATTACTACAACTGACAAGCCAACAAAATATACGTACAGGGCCTACAAGCCCAACATACTGCACTAACCGACAGGATAAGTCTACAAGCCTCTAGTGATAGATGTACTGTGATCGGAACAGGGCCCCGACCTACCCATAACCTATCTACATATATACACAAGATGTACATAAAACTTCTGGACCCGGCAACTCCGAAGGATGGGGAGCTTACCAATAAAGCTGAACTCGGGCAAACACCTACTGAGGAGGTCTACCCGTCTGCCTATTTAGACCTGCACGCATGAAATGCAGCGCCCCCAGAAAGCGAGGTCAGTATGAAATAATGTGTCGAGTATGTAAGGCAATATACTAAAGCTGAAACTGAACTGATAATATAATAACTGAAAGCAACTGAGGATCGAATATAATCTGAGGATATGCTCATCAGCTGATACTGACTCAACTCTCTCAATATAGTGAGTAAAATAGTTGTCCGGCCCTATAAGGCTCGGTAAATATATATATATATATATATATATATATATATATATATATATATATATATATATATATATATATATATATATATATATCTGCTCTACCGTAGTAGGCTCGCTCATACGCACTCAACCATACTAGGCTTTGTATCTCGACCAACTGGGCTCGCTCATAGGCGTTCAGCCACAGCAGGCTCGGTATATAACTTACCATCTGATCAGAGGTTGCCCAATAGGGGCCTGCCCATTAATTATAGCTCGATGGTAATGAAAATATTTTAATACTATATATATAAACTCTCTGCTCTCTTGACTGGAATAAGAAAATACTTAATTGAATATGAAGACTTGGTAAGGAGAATATTGTAACTTACAAAACTGGAAAATACAGGCAATTTGTGAGACTAGCAAAATATACGTATGTGAGGACCCGGTCAGTCGTCTCATGAGTTATCGCTCCGTTTCTCCCATTTCAGCTTCTTTATGCTTCGTTATTCGTGTTTTGTGGTATCGGGTTGGGCGGATCGAGTCCAGAATGAGTTTGGTGAAGTTTGAGACACTTAGTCTCTTTTAAGAAGGCTTAAGTTGGAAAAGTCAACTGGATGTTAACTTATATGTTAGAAGGCTCGGAAGTGAGTTCTGATGGTTCGGTTAGCTTTGGGAGGTGATTTGTGACATAGGAGCGTGATCAGAATGGGTTTTGGAGTTGTAGAGAAGATTTAGGCTTAGATTGGCGAAGTTGATATGTTGGCAATTTCTGGTTGATAGGCGAGATTTTGATATAGGGGTCGGAATGGAATTCCGAGAGTGACAGGAGCTTCGTTGTGTCATTTGGGATGTGTGTGCAAAATTTTAGGTCATTCGGACGAGATTTGATAGACTTTTTGATCGAAAGCATAATTTAAGAGTCCTTGCAGTTCTTAGGCTTGAATCCTATATTAAATTGGTGATTTCATGTGTTGTGAGCGTTCCGAAGTTTTG
Source organism: Nicotiana tabacum (assembly GCF_000715075.1). Lineage (NCBI taxonomy): Eukaryota > Viridiplantae > Streptophyta > Magnoliopsida > Solanales > Solanaceae > Nicotiana > Nicotiana tabacum. The sequence goes on along the minus strand of NC_134080.1, from coordinate 41,824,262 downwards.
AACAAGTTTGAACAATGTCATGGGATGTGTTGGTACAATTGGTTTGAGGTTCCGGGTAGGTTCCGAGTAGGTTCCAGGATGTTTTAGTCCAAAAATCATAGCTATAGCAGGTCCAGAAGGGTTGTTGGCCTCAGAACCCACCAGCGCGGTCCGCACAAAATGAAGTGCGGCCGTGGTAGGTGCTGTGCGGACCGCACAAATTGCAGTGCAGCCGCGGTGGGGAGCATTTCACTGGTCCTAATTCGGAAGTTCATATCTTTTGATCTATAAGGAATTTTGAGATGGTTCAAAAATGAAAATTGTAGCCCTTCATGTCTAGTTTCCAGAAAGGTAAAGATATTGCAATATGGACACATTTAGCGAAAGTTATGGCCAAAATATTAAAGCCTGCCACTGTAGATAAAAACATGTGTGGCCGCGGTCGTTTTTGTGCCAACCGCACTGGTTTTGTGAGGACCGCGGTCATTTTTGTGCGGTCCACAGAGGTGGAAATTTGTGGGGTACTCTATAAATATGAGGTTTTGGTTTTTAATATTTTGACCTAGAAAGCTCGGATTTTGGCGATTTTTCGAAGGTTTTTTAAGAAATTCATCGGGGTAAGTGATTCTAACTCAGATTTGGCTAGAATGCATGAATCTATCATTGAATTCATCATTTAATTCGTGTTTTGGGATGGAATTTAGGAAGAAAAGTTGTGGAATCTTCCAAAAATATAAAATAATAATTTGAAGGGACAAATGGTACCGGAATTGGATAATTTTGGTATGGTTAGACTCGTGAGGGTATGAGGATTCTAAAAATATAAATTTTACCCAATTCTGAGACGTGGGCCCCGGGCTCGGGTTTTGGTAATTTTGGGAATCGTGCCCTTTGTTGATTGTTCTTGCTTGGCCTTTGTTCCCTTAGCATATTGTGACGTATTCATTCTGATTTTGGATAGATTTGATGCGCGTGGAGTCCGATTCGAGGGGTAAAGGCATCGTGAGCTAGCGTTTTAGCCGGTTCAAGGTGAGTAATGATTGTAAATGATGCCCTAAGGGTTTGAAACCCCAGATTTGCACATCGTAGTGCTATATTGAGGCGAGACACGCGCGTGATGATGAGCGTGCGGTCGTATACTATTAGGGATTGTGACTTGGTCCGTCTCGATTGATATTTTACCGTGTATTTGACTGAACTTATTTGTTATCATCATGATTTGGGTTGATTGCCATATTTGGGCTTCGTGCCAACTATTTCAAACTTTCGGGGATGTTTATTACTATTTCCTCACTGTTTTGACTTATTACTTGAACTCAGTCCCGTTATTTTCCACTGTTTTACTACTCAGGCATTTTTACTCAGTTTGAGACTTAAATTATATTTTAAATAATGTTTTGGGCTAAGAAATACTGTTTTACTATTGCCCGAGGGGCTTGTGATGATTTTTGGACTAAGTAAGGCCGAGGGCCTAGTTGTGAGGATACACTGATACTGATATAAGGCCGAGGGCCTGAGATGCATATATATGCCACAAGGTGGCTTGAATGATATGAGGCTGAGGGCCTAGATTTGATGTCACGAGATGGCTTGATATTGCGCTTGGGCCGTAAGGGGCCTCTCTCGGAGTATGCACACCCCCAGTGAGCGCGGGTACCCATTGTGATATGAGATTGAGCCCGAGGGGCAGAAATTTTTGATGTTGTGCTCGAGGGGCGAACTTTTATGTGTTTACTTTATCATAATTGTTTGTCAATTACCTGTTTATTTGTTGTATAAGTACTTTATTTTGCTTTTCATTGGTTTACTACTTACAAATTACCTATTTAATTGCTTCATTATAGAATACCCTATGTATACGTATTTTCTTACTTTCAGTCATTATTTATCTTTATTACTCACTGGGTCAGAGTACTCACATTACTTCCTGCACCTTGCGTGTAGATCCAGGTGCCCTAGAGGCCGAGTGAGAGCTTTTCAGTCATTCAGCAATTGCCAAGGATTTCGAGGTAGCTGCATGGTGTCCGTAGCCCTGATTTCTCCCTTCTATCTTATTACTTTTCCGCATTCCTAGATTATCTATGTAGTAGGTTGTTCAGACTTGTATTAGAGGCTCTAGACTTATGGCACCAGATCAGTATGGGCTGTGTAGTTTCTATGTCTTGTTGACTTCCGCATATCTATCTTGCTATTTTAAGCACTTATTATGATAATTGGTAATCAAATCGTGTTAGCAAATGATTTATTTAAAATAAAATGGGTTATGGTTTATAATTGGTCCGGCTTGCCTAGTAATGTGATAGGCGCCATCGCAATCGGTATTTGGATTCATAACAAGTTGGTATCAGAACCTAGGTTACATAGGTCTCGCGAGTCATAAGCCAGTATAGTAGAGTCTCACGGATCATTATGGAGACGTCTATATTTATCCTCGAGAGGCTGCAGAACCTTAAGGAAAAGCTTCATATTCTTGAAGTTCTTATCGTGCGAACTTGTTAATCCGAGTACTGAACTTCTGTTATTCTATTCTCTCACAGATGGTGAGGACACAAACTACCGGGCAGGGTGGACGACCACCAGTACCACTAGCAGAGGCCACCAGAGGCCGTGGATGCGGTCGTGGATGTGGCAGAGGCAGAGCAGCAAGGTAGCACCTGTAGACCCACCAGCCACCCTAGCTCAGGATCAGGCTCCAGCTATGGATGCTCCAGCAACACCAGTTCAGTCACCAGTTGTGCCCATCGTGATTCCGAGTCTTCAGAAGGCCTTGGCACAGATCTTATCAGTGTGCACTGGCCTGGCTCAGGCAGTTTCAGCCACTATAGCAGCAACTACTTCACAGGCCGGGGGAGGCAATCAAACCCCCGATGCTCGCACACCTGATCAAGTATTGCAGGGACTTCATACACTTGGGGCATCTCCAACCCAGCCGGTTGCACCAGCTTAGGAGTTTGTAGTACCTGTTATGCCGGATGATGAGCATCGTCGACTTGAGAGTTTTGGTAGACTCCAACCTCCGACTTTTAGCGAAGTAGAGGGCGAGGATGCCCAGTGTTTCTTGGATAAGTGCTAGCGGATGCTTTGTACAGCAGGGATTCTTGAGTCTAGCGGTGTGGCATTTACCACCTTTCAATTCTTGGGGGTTGCCTTCACTTGATGGGAGGCGTATGAGAGGCGTAGGCCTGTTGGTGTAGGCCCCTTACTTGGCAGCAGTTCTTCATACTCTTCCTGGAGAAGTATGTAACGTAGTCCCGCAGAGAGGAGCTGCATAGACAGTTTGAGTGGTTGCGATAGGGGGATATGACTGTGTCACAATATGAGTTAAGGTTTTCTAAGTTGGCTCGTCATGCCATCTGGATGGTTCCGACAAATCGAGACAGGATCAGGGGGTTTATTGATGGTCTTACTTATCAGCTCTGTATTCTTATGACTAGAGAGAGTGATGGGTGCTAACTTCGAGGAGGATGTTGATATCGCCCAGGAGATTGAGACTGTTCGCCGTCAGGAGCGAGAGGAGTGGGAGGCCAAGAGGCCTCGAGGATCGGGTAGTTATAGTGGTGCTCCTTCGAGGGGCCAGTTTCAGCATGGTAGAGGACGTTCATTCAGGCATGTTCAGTCCGTCCACCCAGGTTATCGTGGGGCATCTTCAGGTCATGGTTATCATGGATCTCAGCAGGGCTAGTCATCACTCAGTGCCCTCCTAGCTCAGAGTCCATCTCGTGCCCCATCGGCTCAGGGTTCTTCTATGTCGAGCGCATCTGCTAGTCACTTCGGTGCGAGGGGCTCCCTTCAGTCCCCTTCTCCAGCAACTAGGAGTTGTTATGAGTGTGGCGAGATAGGCCATATGTGGAGGCAGTGTCCTCCTCGTGTTGCTAGTTCATCCAGGCAGAGGGGTCAGTCTTCGGCTTCAGTGCCAGTTTCTTCATCACCACCCGCTCAGCCAGCTAGGGGTAGAGGTCAGTCATCCAGGGGTTGCCCTAGAGGGGGAGGTTGATCAGGGATCGGTCAGGCCCGTTTCTATGCACTCCCAAGTAGACCCGATGCTATTGCTTCAGATGTTGTTATCACAGGTATTGTTTCAGTCTTCCACAGAGATGCCTCTATATTATTTGATCCCGGTTCCACCTTTTCTTATGTGTTATCATATTTTTCTCGTTATTTGGGTACGCCCCGTGAGTTTCTTGCTTTGCATGTTCATGTATCTACCTCGGTGGGCGATACTCTTGTTATAGACCGTGTGTACCGGTCATGTGCGGTGACTATTGGGGGTATGGAGACCCGAGTGGATCTATTACTATTGAGCATGGTGGATTTTGATGCCATTTTGGGCATGGATCGGTTATCTCCGTGTCGTGCTATTCTAGACTGTCATGCTAAGACAGTTACATTGGCTATGCCGGTGTGCCACGGATCGAGTGGCGAGGTGTGACTGATTAGGTTCCTAGTAGAGTGATCTCTTTCTTGAAGGCCCAACATATGGTTGGGAAGGGTTGCCTTTCATATCTAGCATTTGTGAGGGATGTCGGAGCTGAGACTCCCAGTATTGATTCTGTTCCAGTTGTGAGGGATTTTCCCGATATGTTTCCTGCAGACCTTTCAGGCATGCTGCCGGATAGGGATGTTGATTTTGGTATTGACCTGGTGCCGGGCACGCAACCCATTTTTATTCCGCTATATCGTATGGCACCAGCGGAGTTGAAGGAATTGAAGGATCAACTTCAAGAACTCCTAGATAAGGGGTTCATTCGGCCTAGTGTGTCACCTTAACGTGCGCCGCTTCTATTTATGAATAAGAAGGATGGCACAATGAGAATTGCATTGATTATAGGCAATTGAACAAGGTAACAATTAAGAACAAGTACCTTTGCCTCGCATTGATGATTTATTTGACCAGCTTCAGGGAGCGAGAGCATTCTCTAAGATTGATCTCCGTTTGGTTATCACCAGTTGAAGATCAGGGAGTCGGATATTCTTAAGACGACTTTCAGGACCTGATATGGTCATTAAGAGTTCTTGGTGATGTCTTTTGTGCTGACCAATGCCCCAGCAGCGTTCATGCATTTGATGAACAACGTGTTCCGGCCTTATCTCGATTTGTTTGTCATAATATTCATTGATGATATTCTGGTGTACTCGTGTAGTCAGCAGGAGCACGCGGAGCATTTGAGAGTTGTACTGCAGAGATTGAGGGAGGAGAAGCTTTATGCAAAATTCTCCAAGTGTGAGTTTTGGATCAGTTCAGTGGCTTTCTTGGGGCACGTGGTGTCCAGCGAGAGTATTCAGGTTGATCCGAAGAAGATAGAGGCGGTTCAGAGTTGGCCCAAACCGTCCTCAGCCACAGAGATTTGCAGTTTTCTTTGTTTGGCAGGCTATTAACACCGGTTTATTCAGAGATTCCATCTATTGCATCGCCCTTGACCAAGTTGACTCAGAAGGGTGCTACATTTGTATGGTCAGACGAGTGTGAGGAGAGCTTTCAGAAGCTCAAGACAGCTTTGACCATAGCTCCAGTGTTGGTTTTGCCATCAGCTTCAGGTTCATATACCGTGTATTGTGATGCTTCGAGAGTTGGGATTGGTTATGTGTTGAAGCAGGAGGGTAGAGTTATAGCTTATACTTCTCGTCAGTTGAAGCCCCATGAGAAGAACTACCCCATTCATGTGTTATGCCCTGTAGTATTACGTCGATATTATGCTCTGCAGTAATACATTACGGTGATATTATGCTTTACAGTATTAAGTTACGACGATGTTACACCCTGAAATATTGTACGTTGAATTTGTCGTAAGGTAATTAAAATTAGTCCAAGTAAAAGATTATTTGGAGATTATAAGAATTATGCTATTTCACAAGTGATTAGTAAATTCGTGAAGGTGAAAGGGGGAGCAAGTAAAAAAATAAATTTTGAAGTTTGACATTTTGGGGTAAAATACGGCCCGACCTAAAATACCCGATATTTAGGGACTAATACCATACAAGGCACCACATGACCATGATAGAAATGTATATAAGGTATGTAAAAAGTGAGTAATATTTTAAGTAAGTGGGAATAATTCTCAATTTTGCGGGTAATTGATTCATTACCGGGTAACGGGACATTACCTAATTAATTGGGGATATATTTGGATAAAGATTAAATTTTTCCACCCCACCCCTACGTGGCAGCCCATGAAGTGGTCAAAAATCCAATAAATGACTCATATGGTACATGAAAAAGTGTCACATTATTAGAGTATTAAATCATGACTCATGAGTGTTAAATTCTTGGATTCATCACCAACATGTCCATATTAATCTCTAACTTTGATATGATAACCAGTACATGTATTCTAAAGCTTTTCCAAACTTAGAATTCTTTCCAATTACAATGTTTCCTAACATATTCAACAAGAGTTATTATAGAATCTTCAACCAAATTCATACGTGATTTCTTACACTACAAATTCCTACGTGACTTCTTCAACCAACGAGATTTTTTTAGCACGTTAGTCACATGAGATTTTGTGATCCTAAGGGAGTACGGTACAACCTTTTTCAAGAATATCATAAGGATTTTTTCCCACTCCAGGTAAGTTAAGGCTATCCCTTCTTTCTTTTGGCATGATCCATACGATATGAACGAAACGTGCAAATGTACAAATTCCATAAGTGACTCTACTCATAGAAGTAATAGAAATATCTATGTTCTTTAATTCCCATGTGTCATAATATTTTATCATCTGTTCATGGGTCTCAGAAAAATACGAAAGTTGAAAAGATGTTACTTTATGATATTGCTCAAGAGGCAAAGTGGTCTTATGACCTTCCGAATGATTCTATTGACGTACTTTTCATGCATTGCATTCATGTACATTGACCCATGACCAGATGGCGTTATATACACGTATATATGTAAATATATGTATATGGGATATGGGAAAAGGTTATGGCGTTATATATACACCACCACCTGATCAGCTGGGATATGATGATGATGTTGCCCACAGTGGCCGAAATATGATTTAAACGGCGTTATACACGCATATATATGTAAATATGATTCAAACGGCGTTATATACGCATATATATGTATGTATATATGTATATGGGATATGGGAAAGGTTATGGCATTATATACGCACCACCACCTGACCAGCTGGTATACGATGATGATTTTGCCCGCAGTGGCCGATATGATATGATGGGATGCCCTCAAAAGCTAATGATGTTATGAAACATGTACCTATGCACGACATGACATTCAGACGCATACGCATACGCATGACGCTAAAAGTAATTTATGATTTACAAAGTTATTCAGACTTACAGGTTGAGTCATGTACTCTATATGTCTTCCATGTCTCTTATGTATTTATTTATGTGCCTTACATACTTAGTACATTATTCGTACTGACGTCCCTTTTGCCTAGGATGCTACGTTTCATGCCCGCAGGTCCCGATAGACAGGTCGAGAGCCCTCCATATAGGTTATCAGCTCAGCAGAAGATGTTGGTGTGCTCCATTTGCTTCGGAGTTGCTTGTTTGGTTAGTATGAGTTAGACGTATATTTTTTGGTATGGCAGGACTCTGTCTCGACCTTTATGATATTTATGTATTCTTAGAGGCTTGTAGACATATGTCGTGTACGTGAAAGATTGTACAGCCTTGTCGGCCTATGTTTTGAGTTTATAAATGATTATGTTGGCCTATTAGGCCTGTATGTCACATGTATATGATGATGTAATAAGAAAGATGTGTTACATTGGTATTCGGTTGAGTATGGTACTGGGTACCCATTGCGGCTCATCGGTTTGGGTCGTGACAAAAGTGGTATCAGAGTAGTTCTGTTCTAGGGAGTCTACAAGCTGTGTCTAGTAGAGTCTTGTTTATGGGTGTGTCGTGCACCATACTTATAAGTAGGAGGCTACAGGGCATTTAGGACTATCACTTTTTCTTCTTACTTTATATCGTGTGGTAGAGCTCACTTATAAGAATTCAAATTCTGAAATTCTATTTTATTCGTAATAAGACGATACCTACATCTGGAAAGAAGGAGTGGAAAAAGAGGTAGTTGTGGAAAAGCTGAGTCAGAGGAATTGGATTTTTGTATAATGTCTACGATAAGAAAATGTGAGGTCTTTAGCAGATCATGGGTGTACTAAAAGGTACAAGCTTCCTGATAAGAAGCCTTAAGGCAATAATGTCTATCCATCTTTATAGTAAAAGACAATGAGAGATTAAGAAGATAAATACAGGTTTCAACAAGCAAAAGAAGCAAGATGAAGAAGGGTATGAGGCACCCAATTAATGAAGGCTAACAACTTTAATAATTGAGGCAGAGGAACATAAGCCTTTTGAGTTATATTAAATAGTAATAGAGGTATATACAATTGGTCGCACCCATTCCAGATATGCCATATAGGGATTAATAGAAGTAGTATAAGAAGATATGATGGATGAATTGTTTGTGTCAGTTGACATTTCCGAAGGATATTGCAAATATGCTAATAGATCTCTTTATGAGACACCGGATGATGCCCTCTGAAATAGTGCATCCAGATATGAGCACCACAAAGACATGCACTGTAAGCCTTGACAGAATAAATATTACTTTAGTGTGGCTCACGTCTCTAGTAAAGCGAGAACGTTAAGCAACTTGAAGAGCCATTGGATAGAGCAAAGGGAAGCTAAGACCAAAAAAATCTCTTGTTCAAGTTTTTAGAATAAAGTGATAAGCATAAATATCAGTGGGAAATAAGAAAAGAGTTAATAAAGAATTATGAGTAAGATGTGATACATGTATGACAACGGTATATCAAAAGATGACAATGTTACAAAATCTATAGTCAAGTGAAGGAAGAAACGAGAAGTGACATGCCTTAGGACAACAAAAGAGTATAGGCCATAAAGTCATATCCTCACTTCGAGAAACAAGTTCGCGACGCTAACGTGATTCAGAAGAAAAAGTTAGACCCCAGAGTAATTGAAGTCAGCATGGACTGGTGGAAAAAGATGAACTAAACATGAATTAGGTACTGAGTAATTTGATGGTGGTCGGCATCGTGAGAACTTCATATTGCTTTCCGGCGATAATAGAATGGACCACAAAGGACGATTCATGAGAAACTCATTCAGGAAAATGCTTCCCTACAACAAGCAATGTGAGCAAAGTTCATCTTAAGGTACTGTATGTGCCAGCTATACTAAATTTCACCATCGCGAGTGAGGAACTTTGTTATCCTTGGTACAGAAGGATTACTGCAAGGCGAGTAAGGGTTATTGATAATGTGAAAGGACATCAAAGATGAAGAGGAAAAACATCTATAGGCAGGTCGTCATAGCTCCAAGTCTTAGTACTCCCCTAAAGGGGGAATATGTAATGATAAAGGAAGAATGAGTAACGCGTAAGAACCTGCCCTTGGGAGGGGAATAACAGCTGGAAACGGCTGCTAATACCCTGTAGGCTGAGGAGCAAAAGGAGGAATCCGCCTGAGGAGGGGCTCGCATCTCTAGATTTTTGTTCATCCTTTGCCGTAATAATATCTCGGGGTTTGCAGCGATAACTTGGTATATCTACTATACGACCATTAACCTTTGGGATCCTTCCTTTCTTCAAACGGAAAGAAAAGAGTAAAAATTGTGGAAAAAAAATTCGATTCATGTTTGCAAAAGGAAACTTTCACGTCCGATTTTGAAGGGGGGGAGATCCTATAGAATCCTATCCCAATTTTTCTTTTGCTAGGCCCATAACTAAAAAGCCCACTTTCTTACGATTACGAGGTTTATTCGAATATGAAATCCAATCTTGGAAATACAGCATCCCACTTTTTTTACTACCCAGGGTTTCGATACATTTCGCAATCGAGAAATCTCTACTGGCGCGGGTGCTATCCGAGAACAATTAGCCGATCTAGATTTACGAATTATTATAGAGAATTCGTTGGTAGAATGGGAAGAATTGGGGGAAGAAGGGCACACAGGGAATGAATGGGAAGATCGAAAAGTTGGAAGAAGAAAGGACTTTTTGGTTAGACGCGTGGAATTGGCTAAGCATTTTATTCGAACAAATATAGAGCCAGAATGGATGGTTTTGTGTCTATTACCAGTTCTTCCTCAGTTAAGCCAAAGGAAGTAACCCAAGAAAGATTACGTGGAATATGGACATGAGAATGGGCCGACGAGGAGTTATTATTTGATTCAGGAAGAGCCTAATCATGACTAGACAAGAAGTTACGGACAAATCAGCAAATCATAGAAGATAAATGTCGTAAACCCCAATATGGAGAATTTAGTCTCGCAGTAATGTCATTATAATACTTGAGATATATTCAAATAGGAGATGGGGTAGTTAAAGGTATTGTATAAGTGTTAAGGGGATAAAAGGAAGTTCCACTAGAAAGGCAGTCAAAATATCAGTTCAGAAGTAACCCTACAAGAACAAGGGTGTGGAGATAAGTAACTACGGATAAGTATAGGCAATGAAGGACATCAGAAAGTCTGTCGAGTATACAATGTAATAGGCTCACAACTTTACAAGAGTCAGAGGGTCTTCCCTAAGTACTACGATGAAAGACTAGCTGAGGAAATAAGTAAGAAGGCTTCAACCTTGGCACAATGACCTAAAGAGGAAATGGTCGTGTGACAATAGTCTCAAAACAACTTTGTATGCACTCCCTAAGAAAGTGGCACCTACAGTGGCTAATGAACAAGGAGTAAAATCAGAACTGATATTTAGGATCATATGAGTTGTATGGAATTTCAAATATGTGGGCACTAAGATAAGCTAAGTATGGATGCAACATGGGGGTAGAAAGATCAGAAAACGTAATAGCTTATGTTTAAAGAAAGCTAAGATGAAAAAAAAAGGATTATTCGATCAATGGTTCAGAGTTGGTTACGTTATGAACGCGCGTAAGGCTTCGGAGTTTTATACATACAACATATATAGTCATAGAAGATTCTGGTATATGTTAAAAGAAAGAAATAAGCCCGAATCGCAGACAAAGGATTAAGTTGTTAAAGGATTGTATCATGCATATCCCATAGCACCATGAAGGGCTAAAAGTAATAACTAAAACCATGTGCCACAAATCAGAAGATAGCTTAAAGCCTATATAAAGGTTGACCAGAGGAAAGTGAAAACTAAATAGTTACATCAACTAAGTAAATCAGGAGTTTGATTATTGAACCCGGAAAATTATGGACTTAGTGATTGAGAACATAGCATAATCACTCTTAATATTGAGGTGCAAAAGAGATAGCACAACAACCATATTCTATAACGACTCTACGATAAAGCCGGTTAGAAAATACTAGCCTCATAAGAATTCAGTATAGAACTCCCATCGGATTGTATAGGCACCAGAGGTGCAAGTATTATAATAGAGTTTTAAATTATGATGTGAACTCTACCTATATGGAAGGAAGGTCATGAAGGAGATAGAAGACGTGATACAAAACTTTAAAGTACTTAAGGTAAAGGTAAACGACGTACGAGATGCGGAAGGTTGTGAATAGTCCATACTTTGGGGAGAAGGCTAAAAGCGAGGGGATTCAATATCCAGGATTAATAGCGGTGTTGTCAGTAGCATATCCTCCAGCCTATGGTCTAGGTATCGAGAAGCCTGATTAAGAGAATAAAGAAGAGTCAGAGACGATGTGATGTCTTGCTTAACGTTCTAGAATAACATAAGGAAATCTATGGTGCAAGCAAGTTGAAGAAAGGTTGCGAGTAGTATAAATGGATATGTATAGGTCACAAGCTGAAGTATGGTAAAGCGACAAGGTTTTAGGAAGACAGGAATGCGGATAAGAAAGGGCAGTGAGAAGGTGATGAGAATGGATTAGTCCTCAGGATTAGGCCCATGAAAACAAGGGAGCTAATGTCTTCTCTATGTTATGGTAAGCTCAGTATAGCCTAAATGGACTCAAAGGAGTTACTCTTCATAAGTAGCATTTAGAAGAGATGGAATGTTGCCCTAATAGTAGAATAAGGGTGTAATTGTGATAAATAAAGGTTGACGTTTGGGCCTTCGATTGAGTAATGATTTGAAAAGAAAAAGAAAAAGAAAAGGGATTCATGAATTGTACGGGATTAAAATACCTACGTACGAGAATCACCTTTGGATGCTATAGAATATGGTTATTGAAGTACAATATTGCCCGCTAAGTGGATCAGGAAAATTACTTCGAATATTCCTTGATGTAACGTAAGCCCTAGTGGCAGAGTATTACGTAAGAAGTTTTAAGTTATCAGTGGTATATTATAGATCAATATTGAGGTGAATCAACAATGGATGGACAAAAGTCACAAAGTGTGAGATGAGATTAGGCCGTCATTCTAAAGATGAGCAGTAATGAGGAAGCATTAAAGGACTTAAATTTATACATATGAAATAAGCAATGAGAGTAAGCTGAGATTTGGTAGCAGACCTCAGCAACGATAAATTAAAGTAAGATTGATGGCAGTAAATTCATACGGATTTCTAAACGGACCTATGCGATAAGATATAGCAATATACGTGAATTCAACAAAGTATCGACCGAAGAACTTCAGTATACTCATAGATGCCCAAAGATACATCTTATTATGCTCTACATATAAAGCCTAGAGATTGGGCACACTTACAAGGTCAAAATCGTACAGACTGCATGATGAAAGGTAGCAACAGTTACGAGATTGGAAGGATTCCGATTACAAGTTGTGGTGTGAGAAGGAGGCCTAAGGGGGGACTGCCCTGGACTTTGGACTTATTCGCGGAATAGTCACTTATATGGCAAAAGAAGTTCTAAAGTATTCGGAAGATATAAGTTATGAAAATGATAAGTGCATCAGTCAACATTCGAGGACGAATGTTCCAAAGGGGGGAATAATGCTACGCCCCGTAGTATTACGTCGATATTATGCTCTGCAGTAATACATTACGGTGATGTTACGCTTTACAGTATTAAGTTACGACGATGTTACACCCTGAAATATTATACGTTGAATTTGTCGTAAGGTAATTAAAATTAGTCTAAGTAAAAGATTATTTGGAGAATATAAAGATTATGCTATGTCACAAGTGATTAGTAAATTCGTGAAGGTGAAAGGGGGAGTAAGTAAAAAAATGAATTTTGAAGTTTGGCATTTTGGGGTAAAATACGGCCCGAGCTAAAATATCCGGTATTTAGGGACTAATACCATACAAGGCACCATATGACCATAATAGTAAGGTGTATAAGGTATGTGAAAAGTGAGTAATATTTTAAGTAAGTGGGAATAATTCTCAATTTTGCGGGTAATTAATTCATTATCGGGTAACGGGATATTACCTAATTAATTGAGGATATATTTGGATAAAGATTAAATTTTTCCACCCCACCCCCACGTGGAAGCCCATGAAGTGGTCAAAAAGCCAATAAATGACTCATATGGTACATGAAAAAGTGTCACATTATTAGAGTATTAAATCATGACTCATGAGTGTTAAATTCTTGGATTCATCACCAACATGTCCATATTAATCTCTAACTTTGATATGACAACCAGTACATGTATTCTAAAGCTTTTCCAAACATAGAATTCTTTACAATTACAATGTTTCCTAACATATTCAACAAGAGTTATTACAGAATCTTCAACCAAATTCATACGTGATTTCTTACACTACAAATTCCTACGTGACTTCTTCAACCAACGAGATTTTTTAGCACATTAGTCACGTGAGATTTTGTGATCCTAAGGGAGTACGACACAACCTTTTTCAAGAATATCGTACGGATTTTTCCCCATTCCAGGTAAGTTAAGACTATCCCTTCTTTCTTTTGGCATGATCCATACGATATGAACGAAACATGCAAATGCACAAATTTTATAAGTGACTCTACTCATAGAAGTAATAGAAATATCTATGTTCTTTAATTCCCATGTGTCATAATATTTTATCATCTATTCATGGGTCTCAGAAAAATACGAATGTTGAAAAGATGTTACTTTATGATATTACTCAAAGGCAAAGTGGTCTTATGACCTTCCGAATGATTTTATTGATGTACTTTTCATGCATGGCATTCATGTGCATTGACCCATGACTAGATGGCGTTATATACGCGTATATATGTAAATATATGTATATGGGATATGGGAAAAGGTTATGGCGTTATATACGCACCATCACCTGATCAGCTGGGATATGATGATGATGTTGCCCACAGTGGCCGAAATATGATTCAAACGGCGTTATATACGTATATATATATATATATGTAAATATGATTCAAACGGCGTTATATACGCGTATATATGTATGTATATATGTATATGGGATATGGGAAAGGTTATGGCGTTATATACGCACCACCACCTGATCAGCTGGTATACGATGATGATTTTGCCCGCAGTGGCCGATATGATATTATGGAATGCCCTCAGAGGCTGATAATGTTATGAAACATGTACTTATGCACGACATGACATTCATACGCATACGCATGACACTAAAAGTAATTTATGATTTACAGAGTTATTCAAACTTACAGGTTGAGTCATGTACTCTATATGTCTTCCATGTCTCTTATGTATTTATTTATGTACCTTACATACTCAGTACATTATTCGTATTGATGTCCCTTTTGCCTGGGATGCTGCGTCATGCCTACAGGTCCTGATAGACAGGTCGAGAGCCCTCCATGTAGGCTATCAGCTCAGCGAAAGATGTTGGTGCGCTCCATTTGCTTCGGAGTTGCTTGTTTGGTTAGTATGAGTTAGACGTATATTGTTTGGTATGGAGGGACTCTGTTTCGCCCTTTATGATATTTATGTATTCTTAGAGGCTTGTAGACATATGTCGTGTACGTGAAAGATTGTACGTCCTTGTTGGCCTATTAGGCCCGTATGTCATATGTATATAATGATGTAATAAGAAAGATGTGTTACGTTGGTATTCGGTTGAGTAAGGTACCGGGTGCACATCGCGGCCCATCGGTTTGGGTCGTGACATCATGATTTAGAGTTGACTGCTATAGTTCATGCATTAAAGATTTGGAGGCATTACTTGTATGGCATATCTTGTGAGGTGATCACTAATCATCGTAGTCTTCAATATTTGTTCAAGCAAAAGGATCTTAATTTGAGGCGGCGGAGATGGTTGGAGTTGCTTAAGGATTATGATATCACTATATTGTACCATCCGAAAAGGCCAATGTGGTAGACGATGCTTTGAGCCGAAAGGCAGTGAGTATGGGGAGTTTGGCATATATTCCAGTTGGGGAGAGACCACTTGCAGTTGATGTCCAGGCCTTGGCCAATCGTTTTGTGAGATTAGACATTTCGGAGCCCAGTTGGGTTTTGGCATGTGTGGTTTCTCAGTCTTCATTATATGATGGCATCAGAGAGAGCCAGTATAATGATCTGATTTTGCTTGTCCTTAAGGACAGAGTTTAGCATGATGATGCTAGAGATGTGACCATCGGTGATGATGGGGTGTTGAGGATGCAGGGCCGGATTTGTCTGTGCCCAATGTGGATGGACTTTGGGAGTTGATTCTGGAGGAGGCCCATAGCTCGTAGTGTTCCATTCATCTGGGTGCCGCGAAGATGTATCAAGATTTGAAGTAGCACTATTGGTGGAGAAGAATGAAAAAAGATATTGTGGGATTTGTAGCTCGGTGTCTCAATTGTCAGCAGGTGAAATATGAGCATTAGAGACCGGGTGGCTTACTTCAGCAGATGGATATTCCTGAGTGGAAGTGGGAGAGGATCACTATGGACTTTGTTGTTGGACTTCCACGGACTTTGAAGAAGTTCCATGCTATTTGGGTGATTGTGGATCGGCTGACCAAATTCGCGCACTTCATTCCTGTGTGTACTACCTATTCTTCAGAGAGGTTGGCATGGATCTATATCCGAGAGATTGTTCGTTTGCATGGTGTCCCAGTCTCCATCATTTCAGATAGAGGTACTCAGTTTACTTCGTAGTTTTGGAGGGCCGTGCAGAGAGAGTTAGGTACTCAAGTAGAGTTGAGCACAACTTTTCATCCTCAGACGGACGGGCAATCCGAGCGTACTATTCAGATATTGGAAGACATGTTGCGTGCTTGTATCATTGATTTTGGAGGATCATGGGATGAGTTTCTACCGCTTGCAGAGTTTGATTATAACAACAGCTACCAGTCGAGTATTCAGATGGCTCCATATGAGGCTTTGTATGGGAGGTGGTGCAGATCTCCAGTTGGTTGGTTCGAACCCGGTGAAGCTAGGCTATTGGGGACTGATTTGGTGCAGGATGCTTTGGACAAGGTGAAGGTGATTCAGGAGAGACTTCGTATAGCGCAGTCGAGGCAAAAGAGTTATGATGATAGGAAGGTTCGAGATGTGTCCTACATGGTTGGCGAGAAGGTTCTATTGAAGGTTTCACCCATGAAGGGTGTTATGAGATTTGGGAAGAAAGGGAAATTGAGTCCTCGGTTCATTGGGAATTTTGAGGTGCTTCGGAGGATTGGGGAGGTGGCTTATGAGCTTGCTTTGCCACCCAGCTTGTCAAGTGTGCATCCGATATTTCATGTTTCTATGCTCCGAAAGTATATCGGGGATCCGTCTCATGTTTTGGACTTCATCACGGTTCAGATGGATAATGATTTGACCTTCGATGTGGAGCCAGTAGCTATTTTGGGTCGTCAGGTTTGGAAGTTGAGGTCAAAGGATATAGCTTCAGTGAAAGTGCAGTGGAGAGGTCAGCCCGTGGAGGAGGCTACCTGGGAGACCGAGCGGGAGATGTGGATCAGATATCTTTACCTATTCGAGGCTTCAGGTATGTTTCTTGACTCATTCGAGGACGAACGTTTTTTTAAGTTGGGGAGGATGTGACGACCCGGCCAGTCGTATCATGATTTACCGCTCTGTTTCCCCCATTTCAACTTTGTTATGCTTCGTTATCTGTGTTTTGTGGTATCGGGTTTGGCGGATTGAGTCCGGAATGAGTTTGGTGAAGTTTGAGACACTTAGTCTCTTTTAAGAAGGCTGAAGTTGAAAACATCAACCGGATGTTGACCTATGTGCTAGAAGGCTCAAAAATGAGTTCTGATGGTTCAGTTAGCTTTGGGAGGTGATTTGTGACTTCGGAGCGCGATCGGAATGGGTTTTGGAGTTGTAGAGAAGATTTAGGCTTAAATTGGCGAAGTTGATATGTTGGTGATTTCCGGTTGATAGGCGAGATTTTGATATAGGGGTCGGAATGGAATTCCGAGAGTGACATTAGCTTCGTTGTGTCATTTGGGATGTGTGTGCAATATTTTAGGACATTCAGACGAGATTTGATAGACTTTGATCGAAAGCATAATTTAATAGTCCTTGTAGTTCTTAGGCTTGAATCCTATGTTAAATTGGTGATTTGATGTGTTGCGAGCGTTCCGAAGTTTTGAACAAGTTTGAACGATGTCATGGGATATGTTGGTACAATTAGTTTGAGGTTCTGGGTAGGTTCCGGGATATTTTAGGCCAAAAATCATAGCTGTAGCAGGTCCAGAAGGGTTGCAGGTCTCAGAACCCACCAGCGCGGTCAGCACAAATGAAGTGCGGCCGCGGTGGGGAGCATTTCACTGGTCCTATTTCGGAAGCTCATATCTTTTAAGCCACAAGGAATTTTGAGATGATTCAAAAACAAAAGTTGTAGCCCTTCGTGTCTAGTGTCTAGAAAGGTAAAGATGTAGCCATTTGGACATCTGTAGCAAACGTTATGACCAAAATACTAAATCCTATCACTGCATTTGAAAACTTGTGCGGCCGCGGTCGTTTTTCTGCGGACCGCACTGGTTTTGTGCGGACGGCGGTTGTTTTTGTGCGGTCAGTAGAGGTGGAAATCTGTGGGGTACTCTATAAATACGAGGTTTGGGGTTTTATTTAATATTTTGACCTACAGAGCTCGGATTTTGGTGATTTTAAGGTTTTTTCAAGAAATTCATCGGGGTAAGTGATTCTAACTCAGATTTGGCTAGAATACAAGAATCTATCATTGAATTCATCATTTAATTCGTGATTTGGGATGGAATTTGGGAAGAAAAGTTGTGGAATCTTCCAAAAATATAAAATGATGATTTGAAGGACCAAATGGTACCGGAATTGGATAATTTTGGTATGGTTAGACTCGTGAGGGTATGAGGATTCTAAAAATGTAAATTTTACCCAATTCCGAGATGTGGTCCCGGGGCTTGGGTTTTGGTAATTTAGATAATCGTGTCCTTTGTTGATTGTTCTCGCTTGGGCTTTGTTCCATTAACATATTGTGACGTATTCGTTCTGATTTGGGATAGATTCGACGCGCGTGGAGGCCGATTCGAGGGGCAAAGACGTCGCGAGCTACAGTTTTAGCCGGTTCAAGGTGAGTAATGATTGTAAATGATGCCCTAAGGGTTTGAAACCCCAGATTTGCACATCGTAGTGCTATATTGAGGCGAGACACGCGCTTGATGATGAGCGTGCGGTCGTATACTATTAGGGATTGTGACTTGGTTTGTCCCGATTGATGCTTTTACCGCGTATTTGACTGAAATGTATTTGCTATCATCATGATTTGGGCTGATTGACATATTTGGGCTTCGTGCTAATTATTTGAACCCTTCGGGGATGTTTATTACTATTTCCTCACTGTTTTGACTTATTACTTGAACTCAGTCCCGTTATTTTCCACTGTTTTACTACTCAGCCATTTTTACTCAGTTTTGAGACTTAAATGATATTTTAAATGATGTTTTGGGTTGAGAAATATTGTTCTTGTGATGATTTTTGGATTGAGTAAGGCCGAGGGCCTAGTTGTGAGGATACACTGATACTGATATGAGGCCGAGGGCCTGAGATGCATATATATGACACGATGTGGCTTGATTGATATGAGGTCGAGGGCCTAGATTTGATGCCACGAGATGGCTTGATATTGCGCTTGGGCCGTAAGGGACCCATCTCGGAGTCTACATACCCTCAGTGAGCGCAGGTACCCATTGTGATGTGAGATTGAGCCCGAGGAGTGGAAATTGTTGATGTTGTGCCCGAGGGGCGAACTTCTATGTGTTTACTTTATCATAATTGTCTGTCAATTACCTGTTTATTTGTTGTAAAAGTACTTTATTTTGCTTTTCATTGGTTTACTGCTTATAAATTACCTATTTAATTGCTTTAATATAGAATACCTTGTGTATACGTGTTTTCTTACTTTCAGTCATTATTTATCTTTATTTCTCACTGGGTCGGAGTACTCACATTACTCCATGCACCTTGCGTGCAGATCCAGGTGCCCCAGAGGCCGAGTGAGAACTTTTCAGTCGTTCAGCAATTGTCGGGGATTTCGAGGTAGCTGCATATCGTCCGCAGCCTTGAATTCTCCCTTCTATCTTATTACTTTTCCGCATTCCTAGATTATCTATGTAGTAGGTTGTTCAGACTTGTATTAGAGGCTCTAGACTTGTGACACCAGATCAGTGTGGGCTGTGTAGTTTTTTTGTCTTGTTGACTTCCGCATATCTATCTTGTTGTTTTAAACACTTATTATGATAATTGGCAATTAAACCATGTTAGCAAATGATTTATTTAAAATGAAAATGGGTTGTGGTTTATAATTGGTCCGGCTTGCCTAGTAATGTAATAGGCGCCATCACGACCGGTATTTGAGGTCGTAACAACGTAAATTCCGGGATATGAATTTTTCTTTATGCCTCATTATCAAACTTGTGTAATTACGAGATCATGCAAAATGAAAGAAGATCTTAGCCTTAACATACTCGGAGTAGGGAAAATCTGTATGATATCCTTGGAAAAAGTTACACCATACTTCATTAGAACAGCAAAAATTGGATTAAGCTTCTGCTTCTTCGAATTTCTTGAATGAAACTTCAAGCTTCATGCTTGTTGAGGTACTGAGCGAATTTCTTAGATTTTGTTCTTGAAATTTTCAAATCAAGAAAGAATTGCATTCTTGCTTCTTTCAATCATTACATGACTTTGTTCTTATTTTCATAAGGAATCGTAAACAAGACTTTGGATAATCATCTATTCCTTTTAAGCCTAGGTTGCCACCTAGGCATAAGTGACTACTTAGTCACTTCTTGGTTTGTGGCTCCTTTCCACGTGTTGGGGATAATTTATAAATTTTTATCCACTTATTAGTTAATTGGGTAATGTTCTGTTACCCGGTAATTAATCAATTACCCGCATAATTTAAAAATTGCCCCAAATTACTTAAAATTCTACTTATTTTCAATATATTTTATATATAATTTATACATTATACTACTGTGGTTATATGGTACCTTTCATGGTAGTAGTTTATAATTATCGGATATTATTACTTGATCCGTATTTTATCCCAAATTGGTCATTTTCAACGAAACTCGTTTTCTCTAATTCGTGCATCCTTTATCCTTCATGACACTTATTTATCGCCTGTTATAAATAGCATAAATATGTTAACGTCAAGATGATCTCATCCCCGAGTCTACGTTAATTAACCGAAGACGAAACTTTTAGCATACGAAAACGCGAGATGTAAGAGACACCCAAAGGTAGGTTTATTTCCTATCTGAAGGCGAGGAAAATGATCGCAAAAGGGTGCATTTATCATATTGTGCGAGTTAAAGATGTGAATGCTGAGATACCTACACTTCAGTCTATTCCAGTAGTCAAAGAGTACGCAGATGTATTTCCAGATGAACTTCCAGGTATTTATCCAGAGCGAGAGATTGATTTTGGTATCTATTTGCTTCCAGCAACGCAACTAATATCCATCCCTCCGTATAGAATGGCACCTACCGAATTAAAGGAGTTGAAGGAGCAATTAAAATATTTACTGGAGAAAGGTTTCATCAGACCCAGTACCTCACCTTGGGGTGCACCGGTATAGTTTGTACGGAAGAAAGACGGCTCGCTAAGGATGTGTATTGATTATAGGCAACTAAACAAGGTAACTATTAAGAATAAGTATCCCATTCCAAGTATAGACGACTTGTTTGATCAGTTGCAGGGAGCTAGATGCTTTTCAAAGATAGATTTGAGGTCGGGGTACCACCAGGTCAGAGTTCGGGAGAAAGATATTCCCAAGACAACCCTTAGGACCCGATATGGCCACTTTGAGTTCCTTGTCATGTCCTTCGGGTTGACGAATGCACCTGCCATATTTATGGACTTGATGAATAGCCTATTCCGATCATATTTGGATATGTTCGCGATAGTCTTTATTGATGATATTCTGTTTTATTTACGCTCAGAGGATAAGCATGTGGATCACCTGCGAGCGGTACTCCAAACCCTCTGTGATAATAAATTGTATGCTAAGTTTTCTAAGTGTGAATTCTGGTTGAAGTCCGTAGCATTCTTGGGGCACATTGTATCCGACGGAGGTATAAAGGTAGACACTCAAAAGATTGAGGCTGTGAAATCCTAGCCTAGACCTACCACTCCGACATAAATTCGTAGCTTTCTAGGCTTAGCAGGATACTACCGGAGGTTCGTAGAGGGTTTTTCTTCTCTTTCAGCACCATTAACAAAGCTGACACAGAAAGCGACTAAGTTTCAGTGGACAGAGGCCTGTGAGCAGAGTTTCCAAGAGCTTAATAATAGGTTGACCTCAGCGCCAGTTCTAACACTTCCAGAAGGTCTAGATGGTTATGCCATGTATTGTGATGCCTCAGGTGTCGGGTTAGGATGTGTCCTGATGCAACATGGGAAAGTAATTCTATATGCTTCAAGGCAGTTAAGGAAGCATGAGCGGAATTATCCGACCCACGACCTCGAGTTAGCTGCGATTGTCCATGCACTTAAGATATGGCCGCATTATTTCTATGGTGTTCATATTGATATATTCACAGATCATAAAAGCCTTCAATATATCTTCAAGCAAAAAGAGTTGAATTTGCGACATAGGCAGTGGCTTGAGTTATTAAAAGACTACGATGTTAACATTCTCTACCATCTAGAGAAATCTAATGTTGTAGTAGATGCCTTAAGTCGCCGATCTATGGGTAGCTTAGCACATGTAGAGGCCGAGAAAAGACAATTAACAAGAGAGATTCATCAATTGGCTTGTTTTGGGGTTCGGTTAGTAGACTCTGGAAATGGAGGAGTTGTACTCCAAAATATTGCAAAATCATTTCTCATAGCTGAAGTAAAAGAGAGGCAGTACGAGGATCCAGAGTTAGTCAAGTTGAGAGAGCGGGTTCCACAACAGAAGAAGCCGTTGTTAAAACTCAAAGGAGATGGGGTTCTCAGATACAGGGTTCGTTTGTGTGTCCAGATGTAGTAGGGCTACGAGACAGGATTATGTCAGAGGCACATTATTCATGGTATTCCATTCACCCTGGGTCGACAAAGATGTATCATGACATTAAGGATGTGTATTGGTGGAACGATATGAAGAAGAACGTTGTTGAGTATGTCGCTCAATGCCCTAGTTACCAGCAGGTGAAAATAGAGCACCAGAAGCCCGGAGGGCTAATGCAGACTATAGAGATCCCGATATGGAAATGAGAGGTGATAAACATGGACTTTATCGCAGGTTTACCTCGTTCCCATCGTAAGTTTGATTCCATATGGGTGATAGTCGGCAGGTTCACGAAATCAGCTCATTTCCTTCCGGTCAGATCTACATATACAACAGAAGATTATGCAAAATTATATATTAAAGAGATAGTGCGACTACACGGAGTACCAGTATCTATTATATCTGATCGTGGGGACCAATTTACAGCACATTTTTGGAGGTCATTTCAAAAAGGTCTAGGAACTCAGGTGAATCTCAGCACAACTTTTCATCCACAAACGGATGGACAAGCCGAGCGCACGATTCAGACGCTCGAGGATATGTTGCGAGCATATGTGCTGGATTTTAAAAGAAGTTGGGATGAACATCTACCCCTTATCGAGTTTGCATATAATAACAGTTACCACTCCAGTATCCATATGGCTCCATATGAGGCTTTGTATGGGCGCAGGTGCAGATCTCCTATTGGGTGGCTTGATATTGGAAAATCTAGGTTACATGGGCCAGACCTAGTTCAGCAAGCCATAGAAAAAGTAAAGCTTATCCGGGAGCGACTGTTGATAGCTCAGAGTCGTCAGAAGTCATATTCTGACGTGCGGCGACAAGATTTAGAGTTCGGGATTAATGACTGGGTATTCTTAAAGGTGTCACCTATGAAAGGTGTGATGAGATTTGGAAAGAAAGTCAAGCTTAGACCACGGTATATTGGGCCTAATAGGATCATTCGGAGAGTGGGCCAAGTAGCTTATGAGTTAGAATTACCCTCGAAATTGGAGCATGTTCATCTGGTTTTTCACGTATCTACGTTACGAAAGTGCATTGACAATCCTACCCAAGTGGTGCCCACAAATGATGTACAGATTATAAAGGACTTGTCATACGAGGAAATTATGGTTTCCATCCTAGACCGACAAATCCGCAAGCTACAAAATAAGGAGATAGCATCCATAAAGGTTTTATGGAGAAGTAGGAAGGTGGAAGAGATGACGTGGGAAGCAGAGGAAGAAATGAAGTCTAAATACCCGCACCTATTTCAAACTGGATATATGGCTCGAGATTTATGTGATACCTCAGCACAACTCTATTCAGGCTAGTAGATCATCAGGTAAGCTCTCATTGACCCTCAGAATTTATGATGAACAATGGTGTGAAGCCAAGTGTTGCTATTTATAGATAGTGACCATGTGTGGCATATATAGTATGTTTTCTGGCTGCGTACAGGTTGGTTTTAGTCTAATGTACGGAAAAGACTCCGGCAAAAAAAATTCCAAAAGTATCTAAAAGTAAACATTCGAGGACGAATGCTTCTAGGGGGAAGGATGTTACATCTCGCGTTTTCGTAAAAGTTTCGTCTTCGGTTAATTGGCGTAGACTTGGGTATGAGATTATCTTGACGTTAACGTATTTATGCTATTTATAACAAGCAATAAATAAGTGTCATGAAGGATAAAGGATGCACGAATTAGAAAAAATGAATTTCGTTGAAAATGGTCAATTTGGGATAAAATACGGATCAAGTGATAATACCCGATAATTATAAACTAGTACCATAAAAGGTACCATATGACCATGGTATTATAATGTATAAAGTATATATAAAGTATTAAAATAAGTAGAATTTTAAATAATTTGGGGTAATTTATAAATTATGCGGGTAATTGATTAATTATCGGGTAATAAAATATTACCCAGTTAACTAATAAGTGGATAAAAATTTATAAATTATCCCCAACACGTGGCAAGGAGCCACAAACCAAGAAGTGACTAAGTAGTCACTTATGCTTAGGTGGCAATCTAGGCTTAAAAGGAATAGATGATTATCCAAAGTTTTTTTTACAATTCCTTATGAAAATAAGAACAAAGTAACATAGTGATTCAAAGAAGCAAGAATGCAATTCTTTCTTGATTTAAAAATTTCAAGAACAGAATCTAAGAAATTCTCTCAGTACCTCAACAAGCATGAAGCTTGAAGTTTCGTTCAAGAAATTCGAAGAAGCAAAAGCATAATCCAATTTTTGCAGTTCTAGCAAAGTACGATGTAACTTTTTCCAAGGATATCATACGGATTTTTCCTACTCCGGGTATGTTAAGGCTAAGCTCTTCTTTCATTTTGCATGATCTCGTAATTACACAAGTTTGATAACGAGGCATAAAGAAAAATTCATATCCCAAAATTTACGTATATTTTGAAGTTTCGCAAATTGCGTATATTTTTATAGTTTTGTAAGTTACAATATTCTCCTTACCAGGACTTCATATTCAATTAAGTATTTTTTTATTCCAGTCAAGAGAGTAGAGAGTTTATATATACAGTATTAAATTATTTTCATTACCATCGAGCTATAATCGATAGGCAGGACCCTATTGGGTAATCTCTGATTAGATGGTAAGTTATATACCGAGGCTGCTGCGGCTGAGCGCCTATGAGTGAGCCCAGTTGGTCGAGATATAGATCATAGTACAGTCGAGCGCCTATGAGTGAGCCTACTACGGCAGAGCAGATATATATATATACCGAGCCTTATAGGGCCGAACAGTTATTTTACTCACTATATTGAGAGAGTTAAGTCAGTATCAGCTGATGAGCACATCCTCAGATTATCTTTGATCCCCAGTTGCTTCCAGTTATTATATTATCAGTTCAATTTCAGCTTCAGTATATTGCCTTACATACTCGGTACATTATTTCGTACTGACGTCCCTTTCTTGGGGGCGCTGCATTTCATGCGTGCAGGTCCAGACAGGCAGACGGGTAGACCTTCTCAGTAGGTGTTTGCCCGAGTTTATCTTTATCGGTAAGCTCCCCGTCCTTCGGAGTTATTGGGTCTTGAAGTTTTGTGTACATCTTCTATATATATATGTAGATAGGTTATGGGTAGGTCGGGGCCCTATTTCGATCACAGTATATCTATCAGTAGAGGCTTGTAGACATATCCTGTCGGTTAGTGCAGTATGTTGGGCTTGTAGGCCCTGTACATATATTTTGTTGGCTTATCAGTTGTAGTAATTATGACGACCTTGCCAGCCCAGCTTTATGTTGACATTAGTCATCGTTAGTCTCTATTTAGATTTATATTTTGTATCGCACATTATCTTGTAATGTGGCCCATAGCCAAAGTATGACATTACATGTTCAGAGTTTCTTAGTCGCAAATAGTACGCAAGGATAGATGAGGCACTTGGTGCCGGTCTCGCCCCCGGGCTCGGGGTGTGACATAAAGTACCAAAATATAAGGTATGTAATGCACTAAAAATATTTAATTATAGCCAAACATCAACCGACAATATCCATTCCCTATTTCATGAATGGCAAGGTGATAAAATCGAGGGTAGTAGCTCCCTGGGTTGATGGATCATCGATGCATATCTATGACAACCGTCACATCTTCGTACAAAGCCTCTTGTATCTTTCTCCATGTCGGTCCAGTAATAGCCGGCCCTGATTATCTTCCGAACCAAAGACTCTGCCTCCAAATGGTTTCCACAGGTGCCCTCGTGAACTTCTCTCAGAATGTATTCGGTGTCACCTAGCTCCAAGCATATGGCGAGTGGGCCGTAGAATGTTCTTCTATACAAAGTATCCTCCAACAAACTAAAATTGGTCGCCTTCGTGCGCAGAGCCCTTGATTCTTTAGGGTCTGATGGTAACTTCCCGATCTTAAAATAATCTATATATTTATTTCTCCAGTCCCAAGTCAAACTTGTTGAGTTTATCTCAGCATGTCCTTCCTCCACTGTCACACCTCCTTTTTCTACCCGGAAGGATATAAGGGAGTTTTTTCAATTAAAGTGACAATAATCGAAATGGGATTATTTATATTTATTCAGAGTTGCCACTTGAGATAATTTATGGTGTCCCAAGTCACCGATTTAAAATCCCGAAACGAGGAAGTTTGACTCTGTTTTTACAATTTACGAAACATAGAAATCCGGGTAAGGAATTATGTTAACTCGGGAGAAGGTGTTAGGCACTCCCGAGTTCTGTGGTTTTAGCATGACCGCTTTAATCATACTTGGATTAATTAAATTGTCTAATTACTTATTTTAGAACCTATGTGCATTTACCTCTTTTAATTAAGAAATTATCCTAAAACGAGCCACGTGTACGTGCACTCATTTGCGTCAAGAATCATGTCACCCGTAAATGTCCACAATTCCTAACACTTAGTTATGCAGGAAAAGCTTGGCCAAAGTTGCGCGAATGCATACCTTGATTTTTATTTTAAAAGAATCGTAACTATATCACGCAAACGTGTACATAATCATGATGATAGATTAAGTTGCGCCTAAAGCATTTTCTATGGAAATTTGTTAACATTTTTAGATCGTCACTTTTAAGAAAAAGGAAGAAGAAGAAATTGCCAATCCATGTAATTGAGCTTCTGCAATGAATGATTAGTTTCTTGCGGTCTTTCTGTATCTCTGTGTACTTAAAGAACGCCGACTACTAATTAAAAAAATTCATCCTATGCATGATTCAGTAGTAGCTACATCATTGTAAGGCATCATGTATTATAGAACAGTGAAGCACAAAGTCATTCAATAGAACAGAGCAACGACAGACAAAATAATAAAAGCAATCGTATGATATTAGGCATAAAATTGCAGAAGAAAGGGAGAAATAGACCTCGATTGCTGCAAATTTTCATCGTACAATGAAAGAGATTCTCCAAAATTACAAACCCAAAACGATTTACGGACGAGAACTTTGCCAAACCCGGCAACCTCGAATTGGCAGGGATTTGAAGATGTAGAAGATTATTCTGTCCGTTTCCCATGTGATTGCAAGGACTTTAAAATAAATCCACTACTAAGAGTAATCTTGTCTCTCAAATCCAGTTTCATACATAATAAGTTTCCAAAAAAATGATGAACAAGAAGGAACAAAGCTGTCGAACAAGCTAAAACCGACCGCTGACATCCATATCCAGCGAGCTAACGCCGGCGAAAGCGAAGATGATAGTGGGGTGACGCACGACAGCGACTAAGAATAGGAGAGAGATAAACGAGGGGGAAAGAGAAAGGAACGAGGGTGAGACGGGGTGAATCGCTGCTAGGTTCTCTAGGGTTCTTCCATTTTTGTTCAAGGAAGATGAAGAAGCTTCAGCTGTTGCAGGTGGAAGAAGAAGATCGGCAGTGAGGGGTCCTTAATTTTGGGGGTTGAGGGTCTGTGTGTGGTTGAAGAGAGCAGGGGTCGTTGGTTGTGAAATCCAGTACATGGAACGGTTGTTTTCCTTAGAGAAGAATATGGGGGGGGGGGGGGGTTCTCTGTGTGTGTAACGGCCGATCATAAGAAAAGAGCCTCTAGTCTTTTTATGGGTTAGATCTAAGTTATTATGTGGGTTTAAGGGTATTGGGCTCGGGAAATGGGCTAAAAACTTAGGCCTTTATGATTAGATTTGCTTAAAATTAGCCTAATTAACTAAAAATCTATCCATCCAACATCAAGTCTTGCCTATTAAATAAACAAAGATAGAAATATTACCAAAAATATAAAATAATTATTAAAATAAAACTAACCGTTAAAACAAAATTATTTTTGGTATTTTCAAATATCATATTAAAATAAAAATAAGGTACTATTTTTGTATTTTTTTAGTTTTACGAAAGGTATATAAAAAAGCAACTAAAAAGAAAAAATATTTTTGTAATTTTCATTTTTGTGATAAAATAAAGTAAAGAGTCAAAACTAATTGAAATAGTGATATTAGGCCTAAACTAAATATTTAAGCTAAAAATGTGTAAAATCTTGGGGAGGGTCAAAAATTACATGTCTACATCCACTACCAATTTCATGAGTTGAATAATTGTTCCTGAGCTGAAGTCATCGTCATTAACCGAAGACCCCAAGTTAGACAGAGCATCGGCTTCACTATTTTGATCCTGGGGTACATGCTGTAGGGTCCATTCCTTGAATCGATGCAGCATTAGCTGTAATTTGTCCAAGTACCTCCGCATTCGTTCTTCTTTTACTTTGAACGTCTCATTAACTTTATTTACCACAAGGAGGGAGTGGCACTTAGCTTCGACTACTTTGGCCCCTAGGATTTTAGCCAGTTCAAAACCTACAATCATAGACTCATATTCGGCCTCATTGTTAGTCAACTTTACAGTTCTTATGGACTGCCCTACTATGTTGCCTGTAGGCGGCTTCAATACGATGTCGAGTTCGGACCCTTTTACGTTCGAGGCCCGTCCATAAAGAGGGTCCAAATTCTCGAGGAAGTCCCTGAGGTTATCAACAATTCTTTTTCGACTTCGGCTATTAAGGTTGGCATGAATTCGGCCGTGAAGTCTGCCAAAATTTGAGATTTGATGGCGGTCCGGGGGCTATATTCGATATCGTACCTGCTAATTTCTACGACCCATTTGGCCAATCGGCCTGAAAGCTCGGGTTTGT
This sequence comes from Nicotiana tabacum, assembly GCF_000715075.1. Classification (NCBI taxonomy): domain Eukaryota; kingdom Viridiplantae; phylum Streptophyta; class Magnoliopsida; order Solanales; family Solanaceae; genus Nicotiana; species Nicotiana tabacum. The sequence continues at coordinate 41,795,403 of NC_134080.1, read as the reverse complement.
GCATTATATTTCTTAACAGGTAAGAAGTTACAACGTATGGGATGGCATTGAAAGTATGGCTTTAATTTTCTTGAGGCGCTTAGCAAAGCCAGTGCCAATTTTTCTAGGTGAGGATACCTTGTTTTGGCCTCGCCTAGGGTTCTACAAACATAATAGAGAGGGAATTGCGCACCTTCCTCTTCTGAGACTAAAACTCTATTTACCGCTATCTCAGATACCGCTAAGTGTAGGTACAGCTGATCGTCTGTCTTTGGAGTATGGAGTAGAGGTGGACTCAAAAGATACCATTTGAGTTCTTCCAAAGCCTGTTGGCACTACAAGGTCCATGAAACGTTATTCTTTTTCTTCAATAACAAGAAAAACCAATGACTCTTATCGGAGAATCTTGATATGAACCGACCCATGGCGCCTATGCGTCAGGTTAACCTTTGAACGGCCTTGACATTATCCACTATGGTGATGTCCTCTATAGATTTTATTTTGTCGGGATTGATCTTGTGATAAATTCTGTGTTTCGAGGCCTTAGAAGACTCCTTTTTCCTTGCCTTGATTTGCGTGCACGTTCCGGGCACATATCCGGAATGCTTTTTTTGTGGAAATGTGATGAAAATGTTAATTTGGCTTTTAAAATTGAATTTAAGTTGGCTTCGGTCAACATTTTGGGTAAACGGACCCGGACCTGTGATTTGATGGTCCCAGAGGGTCCGTAGGAAAATATGGGACTTGGGCGTATGCCCGAAATCCATTTCCGAGATCCCCAAGCCCGAGAAATGAATTTTTAAAGAAAATTATTTTCTGGAATATATATGAGTTTTTAGAAATGAAAAATGTTTGGAAGTTTTTGGTATTGGGCCCATATTTTGGTTCCGAAGCCCGGTACAGGTCTTATATGTGATTTAAGTCGAGCCTGTAAAATTTGGTAAGAAACGGAAGTCGTTTGATGTGATTCGGACCTGTAGTTGTGAATATTGATACTTTGAAAGTTTTGAGATTTTTCTTAGAATTCTATACTAAATTCATTGTTTAAGATGTTATTTTGGTGATTTGATCGCACGGATAAGTTCATATGATGTTTTTGAGTTGGTATGCATGTTTGGTTTGGAGCCCTGAGGGCTCGGGTGAGTTTCGGATAGGTATCGGTAGGTTTTTAAACTCAAAAATGTTGCAGGTTTTCAGTTTCTAGTGCACAGGGATTTTGTGCTTCGCGTTTGCATGGCTTCACTAGCGAACGCGGAAGGCAATATCCCTCAGGTGAAAATTGTTCTTCTTGAACGCGGAGCTTGGGACGCAAACGCGAGACTGTAGGGGGAGTACCCTTCATGGATGCATACAGGCACGCGCGAACGCGTAAGGTTAATGGCTTGGGGGAGGGGTTTCACATTTGCTCTACGCGAACGCGGCCACCCGACCGAGAACGCGAATGCTCTGGGGGCTGAAGCTCCGCGAATGCGAGGCTGTGATCGCGAACGCGATGGTCAGCTGGGCCTAACCCACCGCGAACGCGACAGGACCATCGCGAACGCGATGAAGGCCTGCCCAGTGATTTTAAAACACAGGCAAAATCTGGCAGAATCCATTTATTTTCATATTTTTAAAATTTGGGAGCATTGGGGCGATTTTTAAAGAGCAGGTTCTTCCCCATAGCATTGGTATATGAATCTAAACCTTTTTCTTTAGATTTCCCATTGCATTTCATCAATTTTCATCCTAAAATCTAAAGTTTTTATGGTAGAAATTACGAATTTGGGTAGAGTTAGGGTTTTTTGACTAATTGGGATTTAGACCTCGTTTTGGGGTCGGATTTCGAAATTAATTACATTTTCGGGCTAGTGGGTGAATAGATCGGGGCCCTATCTCGATCACAGTACATCTATCAGTAGAGACTTGTAGATATATCATGTCGGTTAGTGCAGTATGTTGGGCTTGTAGGCCCTGTACGTATATTTTGTTGGCTTGTCAGTTGTATTAATTATGATGGCCTTGTCATCCCAACTTTATGTTGACATTAGTCAGCGTTAGTCTTCATTTAGTTTTATATTTTGTATCACACATTATCTTGTAATGTGGCCCATAGCCAAAGTATGACATTACATGTTCAGAGTCTCTTAGTCGCAAGTGGTACGCAAGGATAGATGAGGCACTAGGTGCCGGTCTTGCCCCCGGGCTCGGGGCGTGACATAAAGTACCAAAATATAAGGTATGTAATGCACTAAAAATATTTAATTATAGCCAAACATCAACCGACAATGTCCATTCTCCATTTCATGAATGGCAAGGTGCTAAGATCGAGTGTAGAAGCTCCCCGGGTTGATGGATCATCGGTGCATATGTGTGACAACCATCACATCTTCGTACAAAGTCTCTTGCATCTTTATCCATGTCGGTCCAGTAATAGTCGGCCCTGATTATCTTCCGAACCAAAAACTCTGCCTCCGAATGGTTTCCACAGGTGTCCTCGTGAACTTCTCTCAAAACGTATTCGGTGTCTCCCAGCCCCAAGCATATGGTGACTGGCCGTAGAATGTTCTTCTGTACAAAGTGCCCTCCAACAAGCTAAACCTGGCTGCCTTCGTGCGCAGAGCCATTGATTCTTTAGGGTCTGATGGTAACTTCCCGGTCTTAAAATAATCTATATATTTATTTTTCCAATCCCAAGTCAAACTTGTTGAGCTTATCTCAGCATGTCCTTCCTCCACTGTCACACCTCCTTTTTCTACCCAGAAGGGTATAAGGGAGTTTTTCCAATTAAAGTGATAATAACCGAAACGGATTATTTATATTTATTCGGAGTCGCCACTTGGGATATTTATGGTGTCCCAAGTCACCGGTTTAAAATCCCGAATCGAGAAAGTTTGATTCTGTTTTACAATCTGCGAAACATAGAAATCCAGGTAAGGAATTGTGTTAACCCGGGAGAAGGTGTTAGGAACTCCCGAGTTCCGTAGGTTTAGCACGATCGCTTTAATTATACTTGAATTAAGTAAATTGTCTAATACTTATTTAGAACCTATGTGCATTTACTCTTTTAATTAAGAAATTATCCTAAAACGAGCCACGTGTACTTGTACTCATTTGCATCAAGAATCATGTCACTCGTACATGTCGACAATTCCTAACACTTAGTTATTCAGGAAAAGCTTGGCCAAAGTTGCGCGAACGCATACCTTGATTTTCATTTTAAAAGAATCGTAATTATGTCACGCGAACGTGTACACAATCACGATGATAGATTAAATCGCGCCTAAAGCATTTTCTATGGAAATTTGTTGACATTTTTAGATCGTCACTTTTAAGAAAAATGAAGAAGAAGAAATTGCCAATCCATGTAATTGAGCTTCTACAATAAATGATTAGTTTATCGCGGTCTTTCTGTATTTCTGTGTACTTAAAGAACGTCGACTACTAATTAAAAAAAATTCATCCCATGCATGATTCAGTGGTAGCTACATCATTGTAAGGTATCATGTATTACAGAAACACTCAATATATAGCTTCATATTGTTCAAATGAAACAATTAGGAACCAAGTACACTAGTAACATATATGTGAAGTAGAGCCTATGCAAAATTAAATGAAGGGTAGCCTATGAAAAAAACTTCACTCTTTATATTTCTATGACATCTTTTCTTGATAATACAACTCATAGGGCACTTCTAGTACAAATCTCCATTTTACTTAAATAGTCTGCCCTTTTTAGAGTTAATGACCAAAACAGAACAGTGAAGCACAATGTCATTCAATAGAACAGAGCAATGATAGACAACATAATAAAAGCAATCGTATGATATTAGGCATAAAATTACAGAAGAAAGGGAGAAATAGACCTCGATTGCTGCAAATTTTCACCGTACAATGAAAGAGATTCTCCAAAATTACAAACCCAAAATGATTTACGGATGAGAACTTTGCCAAACCCGGCAACCTCGAATCGGCAGGGATTTGAAGATGTAGAAGATTATTCTGTCCGTTCCCATGTGATTGCAAGGACTTAAAAACAAATCCATTATTGAGAGTAATCTTATCTCTCAAATCCAGTTTCATACATAATAAGTTTCCAAAAAATGATGAACAAGAAGGAACAAAGCTGTCGGACAAGCTAAAACCGACCGCTGGCGTCCATACCCGGCGAGCTAACGCCAGCGAAAGCGAAGAAGATAATGGGGTGACGCACGACAGCGACTAAGAATAGGAGAGAGAGAAACAAGGGGGAAAGAAAAAGGAACAAGGGTGAGACGAGGTGAATCACTACTAGGTTCTCTATGGTTCGTCCATTTTTGTTCAAGGAAGATGAAGAAGCTTCGGCTATTGCAGGTTGAATAAGAAGATCGGCAGTAAGGGGTCCTTGTTTTGGGGAGTTGCAGCTATGTGTGGTTGAAGAGAGCAGGGGGCGTTGGTTGTGAAATCCAGTACAGGAAATGACTGTTTTCCTTAGAGAAGAAGATGGGGGGTTCTCTGTGTGTGTAATAGCTGATCATAAGAAAAGAGCCCAAGGTGCCTGTGCGCCAGGTTAACCTTTGAACGGATTTGACATTATCCACTATGATGATGTCCTCTATAGATTTTATTTTGTCAGGATTGATCTTGTGATGACCCAAAAGGTCATCACTTGATTTACGAGTAAATTCTGTGTTTTGAGGTCTTAGAAGCCTCCTTTTTCCTCACCTCAATTTGCGTGCACATTCTGGGTGCATATACGGAATGCTTTTATGTAGAAATGTGATGAAAATGTTAATTTGGCCATTAAAATTGAATTTAAGTTGACTTCAGTCAATATTTTAGGTAAACAGACCCGGACCTGTGATTTGACGGTTTCGGAGGATCCGTAGGAAAATATGGGACTTGGGCGTATGCCCGAAATCAAATTCTGAGATCCCAAACCCGAGAAATGAATTTTTAAAGAAAATTGCTTCCTGGAATATATATGAGTTCTTAGAAATGAAAAATGTTTGGAAGTTGTTGGTATCGGGCTCGTATTTTGGTTCCAGAATCCGGTACAGGTCTTATTTGTGATTTAAGTCGAGCCTATAAAATTTGGTAAGAAACGGAAGTCGTTTGATGTGATTCAGACCCATAGTTGTGAATATTGATACTTTGAAAGTTTTGAGATTTTTCTTAGAATTCTATACTAAATTCGTTGTTTAAGATATTATTTTGGCGATTTGATTGCACGGATAAGTTCATATGATATTTTTGAGTTGGTATGAATGTTTGGTTTGGAGCCCCAAGGGCTCGGGTGAGTTTCTGATAGGTATCGGAAGGTTTTTAAACTCAAAAATGTTGCAGGTTTTCAGTTTCTGGTGCACAAGGATTTTGTGATTCGCATTCGCGTGGCTTCACTCGTGAACGCGGAAAGCAATATCCCACAGGTGAAAATTGTTCTTTACGAACGCGGAGCATGGGACGCGAAAGCGAGGCTGGGGGGGGGGGAGGGGGGGTACCACTCGCGAACGCGTCTAGGCACTCGCGAATGCATAAGGTTAATGGCCTAGGGGAGGGGTTTCACATTTGCTCTACGCGAACGCGGCCACCCGTCCGCAAATGCGATGGTCAGCTAGGCCTAACCCACCGCGAACACGATAGGCCCACCGCGAACACGACAGGCCCACCGCGAACATGACAGGCCCATCGCGAACGCGATGAAGGCCTACCCGGTGATTTTAAAACAGAAGCAAAATCAGGCAGAACCCATTTATTTTCATTATTTTAAAATTTGGGAGAATTTAGGTGATATTTAAAGAGTAAGTTCTTCCCCAAAGCATTGGTATATGAATCTAAACCTTTTCGTTTCGATTTCCCATTGCATTTCATCAATTTTCATCCTAAAATCTAAGGTTTTTATGGTAGAAATTAGGAATTTGGGTAGAGTTAGGGCTTTTTGATAATTGGGATTTAGATCTCATTTTGGGGTCGGATTTCGAAACTAATTACATATTCGGGCTCGTGGGTGAATGGGTGATTGGGTTTTGGTCCGAACCTTGTATTTTGACCAAGCAGGTCCGGAGTCTATTTTTGACTTTTGGGGGGAAATGATAGAAAACCTATAATTAAGCATTGGGTATGAATTCTTTAGCATTTATTGATGTTGTTAAATCAATTTGGACTAGATACAAGTTATTTGGAGGCGAATTCTAAAGGAAAAACAGTGTTTGAGGCTTGAGTTGGCCGTGAAAGTTTGAGGTAAGTGTTTGGTCTAACCTTAACTTGAGGGATTAGGAGTCGAGTCCTATTTGCTATGTGTTATTTGTTGAGTGCAACGTATAGGCATAGTGACGAGTATCTATGCGTCGTTGTCAAGCATGCCCGTGAGTCTTAAAGTGAAGTTGTTGTGTTCTTAATAAGTACTACAAATGCCTAAGTTGTTGATTCTCTGTGTTGGGAATGAATTATGATTATTCTCGTGGGAATTGCCTATGGTTGAGTATTGGTGCTAGTTGAGGTTTCTTTGTGAAGTTAAATGTTGGAACAAGTTTGGTTATAGATGATTCCCTTGCCGGGACGTATTTACTTATACTGTCAATTCCCTTGCTGGGATGTTGTTGTTCCCTTATTGTTCCCTTGTTGGGGCTCCTTTGTGATTGGTGTTGAATTATATATTGGGATCGGGTTGCACGCTGCAACAACATTATATTTGGATGGGGTTGCACGCAACAACAATATTATATTTGGATCGAGTTGCACGCCGCAACAATACTATATTTGGATCGGGTTGCACGCCACAACAATATTACATTTGGACCGGGTTGCATGCCGCAACAGTGTTTATTTATGATTTTGATCGGGTTGTGTGGCACAACAATAAAGGATAAAAGTGGTTATTGATTTGTTACATTTTCCTTATTCTTTCTGCTGCGAATTTTAAATTGTTCTTTATGCTTTTCTCCTGAGTTACTGTTGGTAAATGATATTCCCCCGCAGCATGTTTCCCGCCTCCCATTCTTAACTATATATTTCTGCTTTATTTTCTGTTGTATATGATATAATTGTACAAGTTTATTTGGTAGTCTGGTCCTAGCCTCGTCACTACTTCGCCGGGGTTAGGCTAGACACTTACCAGCACATGGGGTCGGTTGTGTTGATACTACACTCTGGTATTGTGTGCAGATCCCGGAGCAGCAGCTTTTGGACCTTAGCTTGGGTGGCTGCCTTCAGTCCATATAGAGATCCAAGGTAGTCCTGCAGGCGTCCGCAGGCCCTGGCGTCTCCCTCTGTCTTTTCTTCCTGTTACACTTATGTAATTCAGAAATAGTGTTGCATTTATTTTTCGGACCTTGTTTGTAGAATTCTTAGACCGTCTATGGAGTTGTGACACCAGTCTTGGGTAGTTTTTGATTAAGAAATCATGTTGGAATTATTTAAATGGTTTAATTGTTTCTTCCGCTGGATTTAAATTTCCACTTTTACAAACTATTGATTCACATTTGTTAAAGAATTAAAATTGAAAAAAAATAATTTGTTCAAATGGTCGGCTTGCCTAGATTTCACTAGTAGGCGTCATTACGACACCCGAGGGTAGGAAGTCTAGGTCGTGATAGATCTCGATCCCTCGGTTGGATATCATGAATTTGAGAAACTTTCTGGATCCGACCCCGAATGCGCATTACTCTGGGTTCAGCTTCATTTTGTATTTCTTCAATATGTTGAAGGTTTCTTGTAAATGTTTCAAATGGTCCTCTACTCGCAGGGACTTAACCAACATGTAATCAATGTAAACCTCCATTGATTTTCCTATTTGTTCTTCGAACATCCGGTTTACTAGGCGTTGATAAGTGGCACCAGTGTTTTTTAGTCCAAATGGCATTACGCTATAACAATAGGTGCCGAATTTAGTGATAAAGGAAGTTTTTTCTTGATCACCCGGGTCCATCCGAATTTGGTTATACCCGGAATAAGCATAGAGAAAACTGAGGGCTATTGCATCGATCATGTGATCAATGTTAGGCAGCAAAAAGAATCCTTGGGGCATGCCTTGTTCAAATCTTTGTAATCTACACACATTCTTAACTTATTTCCTTTTTAGGTACTATCACTACGTTAGCCAACCAATCCGGGTATTTAACTTCCCGAATGGAACCTATTTTAAGGAGTTTGGATACCTCGTCTTTGATGAATGCATGCTTTACTTCGGACTAAGGCCTCCTTTTCTGCTTAACCAGGTGGAAATTTGAGCCCAAGCTTAGCTTATGAGTGGTTACTTCCGATGGGATCCCTGTCATATCTAAATGGGACCAAGTAAAACAATCCATATTAGTTATAAGCAATTTAATGAGTTTTTTCCTGAGCTTGAGAGTCAACCCCGTGCCTAGGTATACCTTCCAATCGGGCAGGTGTTCGATCAATACGACTTGTTCCAGCTCCTCGACCATCAACTTGGTGGCATCGAAATCACCGGGGGCTATGAACGACCTAGGAACTCCGAGATCATCATTCTCACCCATCTCTTGCTTCTCCGATTTGGTCGAGACTGGTGTCGATGATTGCTATTTAGTTTCTTCTTTCCTGACTGACTCCAGATTCTTCGATGTCGAGAGTGCAGACACCGGGGTCATCTCATCAACCGCAAACATTTCTTTTGCGACTGGCTATTCTTCGTAAACTATCCTGATCCCTCCCGGTGTGGGGAATTTTAATATCTGGTGTAGTGTCGAAGGTATTGCCCTCATGTTGTGAATCCATGGCCTTTTGAATAAAGCGTTATATCTCATATCTCCTTCAATCATATAGAACTTTGTCTCCTGAATGTCCCCAGCAGTGTTTACCGGCAGGGTTGTCTCCCCTTTAGTAGTTTTGCATGCCATGTTGAATCCGTTCAAAACTCGGACTGCAGGCATTATTTTGTCTTGCAGACCCAACTGCTCCACGGCCCTGGATCTGATGATATTGGTCGAGCTACCTGGATCAATTAACACAAGCTTAACTCGAAATGAGTACAGATATTACCAGTGGATCATTATGTGGTTGCACAATGCCTTCGGTGTCCTCGTCGTTGAATTTCCCTTGTAATGGACACCTTAGTGTGCTTTAACATCGGCCTCTGGGGGGACGTCGACTCCATCAATGATCATGTTAATGACGTGCTGGCGTTCCTCTTGCTCGGTCTGCTTGTTGGAGTCCTTATTCCTAAAGTGGGTTTTGGCTCGATCACTTAGAAATTCTCGGAGGTGTCCGTTATTAAATAACCAGGATACTTCTTCCCTCAGTTATCGGCAGACTTCGGTTCTGTGGCCGTGAGTGCCATGATACTTACATGTTAGGTTGGGGTCCTTTTGGGTAGGATCAGACTGCAATGGTCGAGGCCATTTGGTATCTTTGATGCGTCCTATGGCGGCATCGACACTGAAGTTGTATTATGATAATATCAGTGCCTCTCTGGCCCCGAGTGGCTTGTCGAAATCGTTCTTGCTCATAAGTCCCTGACTATTGTAGCCTCGATCGTTCCTTTTTTCACTTCTCGAAGGGTTGCGTTCGGACCCATTACCCCGTCGATCTCCGTTATATGGTTGATATCGATTTCTGTTCGATCTTGGTTCATGATCGACGGCTCTTTTGGATCTGTCACTAGTTTAAACTGGTTACACGAATCCGGAAGGGGACCTGAGCTGATCATCTTCAACTCTGATTTTCGATTGGTACCTGTTATGGACGTCAGCCCAAGTTACCGCCAGGTATTATACCAAGTTTTGTTTCAACTGCTGCGAAGCCAATGAGTTTTAGGGGTTAAGTCTTTGGATGAATGCCTGAACGGCCAAATTGTCCGCAACCGGAGCCAGATCCATCCGTTCCATTTGAAACCTCGACACTAATTCCCTAAGCATGCCGTTATCTCTTTGCTTTGATTTGAAATAGTCTGACTTCCGGGTCTCGACCTTGATGGCCTTGGCGTGCGCCTTTACAAAGGCATCTGCGAGCATAGCAAACGAATCAGTAGGATTAGGGGGTAAGTTGTGATACCATATCATAGCTCTTTTCGACAAGGTTTCTCCGAACATTTTCAGCAGAATGGATTCGATTTCGTCATCTTCTAAGTCGTTCCCCTTGATGGAACACATGTAGGAGGTCACATGTTCATTTAGATCAATTGTTCCATTGGGAATTTTGGGCATACAGAACTTCTGTGGAATTGTTTTCGGAGCTGCGCTCGGAGAGAAAGGTTTTTGGACAATTTTCTTGGAATTCCGGCCTTTCAATATTGGTGGTGCTCCTGGGATCTGATCAACCCTGGAGTTATAGGTCTCTACCTTTTTGTCGTTAGCTTCGATCTTCTTTTCCGCCGATTCCACTCGCTTCGTTAGTTCCTCGAGCATCTTAATTATTTTGAGGTTGGCTCCGACTTCTGCTTCACCCAGCCTTCCGAGGTTCGTTCATTTTTTCGGGTGTTCTCCCGGGATTGTTCGAGCTCAACTATGCCGGGATCGTGACTTTGGTTCTGTAATTGGTCTATTGCCACATGTTGAGCTTGTAACATTTCAAAAATCATTCGCAAATTGATTACATCGCCTTCACCGTCGTGCATACCCCTAGTACCGACCTGTCTCCTCCACGAACTTTATTTTCTGGGTTGGTGGGCAAGTTAGCTTCGATTTCCACATGGTAGTTGGCATCGATTGTCAGCAAAGGGAACCTCATTGTTGGGCGCTATACCGTTGTTCTCGCCCTGGTGGCCAGACTCAGCATCAATGTTCAAGTGAGCGGATTGAGAGTTCGACATTCTTAAATTTATTTGAAATAAAAATCTCAAAGAACAAGAGTAAAACAGGGAGCATTATGGAAATTTGTCTCAAATTGCCACTATTATCCTTAGCCCCACGGTGGACGCCAAACTATTTACTCTCAAAAGCAGATAACAATTGAATATATATGTGTTTTTAAAGATATGCGGATTAATTCAATACAAATAATTAATAGCATTAGATTAGACAGATAAAAGACGTAATAAATTGCCAAACCAATAGTGAGAGTGATCCTAGACGCAATAATGGCTTAATGAAATGCCTACCTTCGATCTCGAGCTCACTGTAATAGAGAACTGACGAACAAAAGCATGAACGGAGAAAAATAATAGTATTTGCCTTGATGTGCATGTTACAATGCCCCTCATGAATAATTAGACTCCCCTTTATATAGTAGGGAAGTTTCACCCTAAGTACAATTCTAAAAAAGGGTAAAAATCCTTCTTCTTGCTAATCACTGATCCATTGTTGATACAAGCCGAGAATTATGCCGTGACATCCGGTTGGACACAGATATCACGACCCTTTATTAGTCGTGCGCGATTATCTGGTAATGCTTTCCGAAGTTTTGGGATTTGAATCGGACCTGGGGGTCGTAGCCCCAATTCTCCCCAGGGCGGGTATTTTGCCCGAATCTCGACACGGGGGGCTCCTTGCCCCGATTCTGATTCCTTATGGTCATGTCTCAGCTTCATTTGCTTCACCGAGAACTAAGGTGTCGAACGAGCTCGGTTTCATCTGTATACAATATTGTTAGGTAAGGATATTTATTCTAAGAGTATTTATGTAAGAGTATTTATGTCCTTAAATAATTTTTATGTTTGTATTGATAATGCACACAATTCTATTCCATATTACATTTTGCATAAAATAATGTATGTGACTTTTCTGCATAACTTGGTGCACGTATTACTTAACATCACTAACCAACCTATATTAGTTATGCGAGGGAAAAAATTTCCTACACGGCAAAAATCTTGTATTAAATTATGTGAGTATTATTTTCTCTATTTTCTTCAAACACATGACTCCGAATTACTTGTGGACACGGGGCGAATTATATGTAATCAAGGGTGGTCAACAAAATACCTTTGCCAAAAACTTACACTGTATATAGGGTGAAATATTATTTGTTACTGATAAAAAAATAAATTTTGAACACCCTTGTATAGTCCACTAACAAAAGGTATTTAAAATTTGAACGCCTTTATTAAATTTCTTGACTTAATCGGTGCGAATTAGTAATATGTTTATAAAGCATGTGATTATTGTTAACCGTCTTCTAACCTTTCTATAAAGTCTCATCTGTGCCCATAAAACTATTTTTAATTTATTGAACTATAAAAATATGTCTTTATCCAGAGGTCAATTTTAGTTAGTCATTCTCCATAAGATAGGTAATTTAGATGGGATTGTTACACAAATAAGTTAAATCTTCAATTTAGATAGACAAAACGTAAAAACCAAGGTGAATGAACATACATCTTTGGACTTGGAGCAAAAGTTAAAATTTGTGTACCACTACGTTTTAATTTTGTTTAATTTCTTTTTCTTTTTTCTTTGGGGTGATTCGTTTATTCTTCTGCTGATACCCTATGCCGAACCTTAACTTATCAACCAAAGCAGTACACGTGGCGTCTAGCAATGTTTTCCCGCGTACCAAAAAGTTTTCTTTTTCTTTTTGTATGTCACATCAATTAACAAAATCATTATTACTCCAATAAAGAGCTTGTATATACATTTTGCTTTTTAGTACTTGAACCGTCTTCATTTTATGTAATATTTTTTTAATATAAAAAAATTATTTATATTTAAATAATTTAACTTTATCTTTAGTAACATGATTTTATAGTTATGCATATCTAAAACTGTAAGTTCTAAAAGTATTTTTTTTCTTAAGCATTGTACCTATATTCAAATACCGCTACATAACTAATATTTTCTTCGGTCCAAAATAAGTGATTTTTTTAGATAGTTTCACACAGATTAAGAATCCATCTTTTAACATTAATGAGCAATGAAATTGACCATATTAACTTTTACTATCTCACATAAACACTCCTAACATATACTTTAACACTATTTACTCCAAGTACAACATAGGAAAAAAATAATTAATTTATTCTTGAAATCTAGAAAAATCACTTATTTTGGACCACAAAAAAGGCCAAAAATCACTTATTTTGGACCGGAGGGAGTACAAATGAAATAACATATTATGAGATAAGCTAACTGATTGGAGAAAATTGAGTAACTTACTAGTACTAATTTAATAAGTTAACATTGCATGAGAGTATTTGTACTAAGACTTTTTAATTACTATTCCTTCCATTTCAAATTAGATGAGTTACTTTGCTTTTTATGTTTTTTTCAAAATAATTGACACATTTATAAATTTAGAAATAATTCAACTTTAAATTCTTTTTTACTCATTTTATCCTTAATGAGAAGCTTTTATAACCACATAAATGTCATGGCCCTACAAAGTTTTTACCCCTTAAGCTTTTAAGATCACAAGTTTCAAAAATCTTCTTATTTTTTTTTAAGTTTTATATCGAATCAAACTACCTCATCTAAATTGAAATGGAGAGAGTAACATGTATAAGAAATGAGGTGTCGTTTTGTTAGTTAAAGTAATGTCTGAATGAAAAAGTAACCAAGTATTTAAATTTGAGAAATAACGCACTAAAAGAATCTGTGAAACTAATCAAACTATTTGAAAAGAACAAGTGGTGGTTTTGTTTGAAGGCGAGTTATGCTTAGATTAATTATGCTAAAATAAATTATATTGAGATTAGCTATCCGGATATTATCTCTTATTATTGATTGTTTCGTATATTGAATTAATTCTAGAATTGTCAATTTTACTGCTTTGTCCTTGGATAACTTATTCTGGAATTACTATTCTACCATCCAATAGATATTATCCCAATATTATTTTTAACCTTGAAATAATTTATTCCAAAATTAGTAACGAAACAAGAAATTAAACGATCTTAAAATTTTATCCTAAATAATTTTTCTCATCAATCATACCAAACATTCTTAAAAGTTTACTAGATTTTGTTTCTAAAGAAAGAAAGAAAAAACAATTTTCTCCATCATTTTATAATTGAAGAAATTAGAAGATGACGTACAGGAGCTTGAGGTTCTTTAAAAGAACCAACCGTAACGTATGGACGTGACACAACACCACTCCCAATATGCTGACTCTTAACTCTCTACAAAAAAGCAACAAAATTTAGCAAAAACTTCCGCCTTCACGTTCTCGAATCTTTTGACAAAGGTTTCCCTTTTCTTCTCTTCTGTTTTCTTCTTTCTTTACTTCTCCTACTATTTTCCATTTTCTTTTTTTGCAGGTTCTGTTCAAATTATCGGGTTTTAACTAACTTGAATTCGTCGAAATTTCTTAACTTGTTTGTTCAGTTTTTGAGCTTGTGTTGACTCTTTTTACAGTTTCTTTTTCTTCTGCTTCAGGTTGTTTTTGTTAACAAGTAAGTCCCACCCTTTTGCTTTCCTGTTCTCATCGTCTATTATTTGACCTTCTTTTTTGGGTGTCTCTTATTTGATTAATCTTTTTTTTTTTAGAATTTGGGCTGAAAGAATTAATCTTTTTTGTTTATCTGATCATGAGTTTTGTTTAGTTTTCTTTGAACATGTGTGGAGTGAGAGGTGTGTCTCAGTTAGGATACTGTGTGCTTTGTCAGTTACAATCATCGTTTACTTTACCTTTTTTGTGGGGGAGGAGGAGGGGTGGATAGGTTAATTTTCAGGTTGACTTTAACTATAAGCTTGAATTATTGTTTCTAACCTATAAATGAAAAAAGTATAACAACAACATCAACAACTATGCCTTAATTCCAAATAGATTGAGGTCGGTTGCTCTACGAATCTTTACATATGCATTTAAGCTCAACTCATGTCATCGTTATACCAAATAAAATTAAAATTGTAATGGATTTGGGTGTAATTACACGGTTTAACATGTTTGTCTGGCCAAGTAATTACTTGACCAGCTTGGAATTGGAGTGCAATTGAGGAAGAGCAGTTTTTTTTTTGAATTGATAACTATTGTATATATTATAAAAATCAGTACATAGGTTGCACTGAAAACCAAATTTACATTGAGAGAATTTGAAGATATTCTAATTCAAAACCTAGCAGGATCCTAGTATGTCTATGATTGTCAATGTATCTTCTGTGTACATCTGTTTGCACCAAAAACAAAATAGAAGAATACAATTGAGTTTGATCTTCTGCAGTGGATTGCTTCTGTCTTCAAAACATCTAGTGTTCCTTTCCCTCCAGACTGTCCACCAAATACATGCCGGAACAGTCCTCCATCTATCTCTGCTAGTTGCTTCAGCTCCAGCTTCTTCCCAACTATAAATGACATCTTTAATCCTGTATGGCATTGACCATGAAATACCCCTAAGATTAATAAAGATTTTCCATAGTTGGTCTGTAATCTTGCAATGTAGAAACAAATGGTTGACAGTCTCAGCATTCTCCCCACACAGAAAACATCTTGAACACAGTGATATTCCCCTTTTTATGAGATTATCCTGGGTTAAAACCGCTTCTTTTGCTAGTAGCCAAGTGAAGCAAGCTACCTTGTATGGAATCTTTGTTTTCCATATATGTTTCCAAGGCCATGTGTCTACCTGTTGATTGTCATGATTCAAAATCTTATATGCATCCTTCACTCGGTAAACCCCTCTGTTGTGCCTCTCCCACCATATTGAATCCAACCCTTCTTGTAATCCTGTAAATGCTTCCAGCTCTTTGTAGAGGTCAGTTAATCTTGTTATCTCCCAGTCATTCAGCTGCCTTCTTAGAGCTATTTCCCATCCTTGACAACTCCTCATTTCAGCTACTGTCTTATGCTGGTTTTGTGCTAACCCGAACATATCAGGGTATCTTTCCTTTAAGCTTCCAATTCCTAACCAGTTATCATTCCAAAATGATGTGTTCCTTCCGTTGTTCACTCTTATGGAGGAGTGATTGTTCATTATTGGCCAAAGTTCTCTGATGGATTTCCACACACTAACTCCCTGTGATGTTCTGACTTTTTTTGACACCCAGTTGCTTTCTTCACCATACTTTGCTTTGATCACTTTGGACCATAAAGATTGGGGTTCTTTAGAGTACTTCCATAACCATTTAATTCTGAGAGCCTTGCTTTGGTTCTTCAAATTCCTTATCCCCATTCCACCTTGTTTTTTCTCCATTGTTATCGTCTTCCAATTGACTAAATGGAAGACCTTTTTCTCCTTATTGCCTTGCCAAAGGAATGTTCTTCGGAGTTTGTCCAATCTCTGTAAAACGCCTGCTGGAATTGGGAACAAAGACATCATGTAAGTAAGTAGAGAGTCTAATACTGAGTTGATTAGAACTAGCCTACCCCCCAATGATAGGTATTGCGATTTCCATCTTGACAACTTCTTCTCACACTTTTCTATGACTGAATTCCAGATTTCTTTTGATTTGGACCTTGCACCAAGAGGCATCCCAAGGTAAACTGTTGGTAGGGACCCAACTTCTCCTCCCAATATCTGAGTCAGTTGCCCCATGTTGTCAACTTCATTAATAGGAAAAATATTGCTCTTCCTCCAGTTAATGTGTAATCCTGATACTCCCTCAAATAGGACCAAAATGATCCTTAAGAATCTAAGTTGTTCTTTTTCAGCATCACAGAAGACTAGAGTGTCATCTGCGTATTGGAGATGTGTGATCTCTAGATTGTTAGCCTCACTCCTGTTTACCTCCAATCCTTTAACCCATCCACTGACTTTAGCCGTTTTGATCATGTTGTTCAATCCTTCCATGGCTATGATGAATAGGAAAGGAGATAAAGGATCACCTTGTCTGAGACCTCTGTGTGAATGAAAATAACCTTTAGGACATCCATTTATAAGAATGGAGAATTTCACAGTCGATATGCAAAATTTCATCCATCTAATCCATTTTTGCCCAAAACCTATTTGTTCTAACATTCTTAGAAGGAAGCTCCAGTTCACATGATCATAGGCCTTCTCGATATCCAATTTGCATAAGATTCCAGGTTCTTTCTTCTTTATTCTTGAGTCCACAGCTTCATTAGCAATCATCACTGCATCAATTATTTGTCTTCCTTTGATAAACGCCATTTGTTGAGCATCGACAATTTTCCCAACCACCCTCTTAAGTCTTTCAGTTAGAACTTTTGCGAGCAGTTTGTAGAAGCTCCCTATCAGACTGATCGGTCTAAAATCTCTCAATTCTTTCGCACCTGTCTTCTTTGGAATCAAAGCTATATATGTTGCATTGAAGCTTTTCTCAAACATCTCCTGACAATGGAAGTTGTTAAAAGCCGCCATGATATCTTCCTTCAAAATGTCCCAGCATTTTCTGAAAAAACCCATTGTGTATCCATCTGGCCCTGGAGCCTTGTCACTTGCACACATCTTCAGACTGCTCAGCACTTCTTGTTCCTCAAAATTACTCTGTAAAGACTCCCTTTCTGATTCAGTAATGCTTGAACTATTTTCGAAATTGATTGTTGGTCTCCGCTGTTCAGGTTCTGTGTAAAGCTCCTTGTAGAATTCAATGATCTCGGCCTCTATTCTTCCTGGATCCTCGATTACTTCATGTCGAATCATTATTTGGTCAATGTTGTTTCTCTTGCGTGCATTTGCAGTCCGATGGAAAAATTTTGTATTCCTATCCCCTTCTTTGAGCCACAAAGCTCTTGATTTTTGTCTCCATGCCGATTCTTCATTCTTGAGTTGCACCTCAATCTCCATTAGAGTGGCTGCTTTCCTGACTGATTCCTCCTCTGTCAACGCTCTTAGTTGTTGCGTTATCTCGAAATCTGCTAGTTTACTTAGCAAATTTGATTTCTGCATTCCCAAATTGCCTTCGTAGCTTCTGCTCCATCCTTTTAGCTTGCCCTTGAGAGCTTTTAACTTGCAAGCTAAAATGTAATCAGGTCTTCCTGAGAATTCAAAAGATCCCCACCACTCTCTAATTCTGTCCTCAAAGCCTTCCACATTCA
Organism: Nicotiana tabacum; assembly: GCF_000715075.1. Classification (NCBI taxonomy): domain Eukaryota; kingdom Viridiplantae; phylum Streptophyta; class Magnoliopsida; order Solanales; family Solanaceae; genus Nicotiana; species Nicotiana tabacum. The sequence goes on along the minus strand of NC_134080.1, from coordinate 41,777,640 downwards.
GCCACCAATTTTCAAACTTAAAGTATGATTTAGCTTGTTCCCACGCTCCACAGTCTAGAGCCACAGGTGAATGATCCGAAATCAACCTTTGTTGGATAGATTGCTTGATGTTTCTGAACCTTGCATCCCATTCTTCTGAGATGAGAAATCTATCGATTCTTGACGCCGCTGTATGATTGTCCCCTTTGAACCAAGTATAGTTTCCTCCTTCAAGTCGTAGATCTATCAACTCCATATCTTCTATACAATCCGAAAGCTCCACCATCGCTCTGGACCTCCTTGAACATTCCCGTTTTTCAGAAGGGTACCTTGTAACGTTAAAATCGCCACAAACCGCCCAAGGACCTTCCATCAATCCCCTCACTGCACCAATTTCTCTCCATACTTTTTTCCTTTCTATTCTACAATTTGGAGCATACACTCCTGTTATGTGACATTGAAAGTTCTGTAGAAGAGCATCAAACTTGCACGTCAAAGTGTATGCACCAGTCTGTAACACCTCCCCTTTCCATACTCTGCAATCCCATAACACCAAAATCCCCCCTCTCGTGCCGCTTGCTTCTAAACATGCATACCTCACCCATCTACCACCCCATATTTGCCTGACTATTTCCTCGATATCCCCCTCGACTTTTGTTTCTTGCAAGCAAATAATGTCTGCCCTCCAATTCTGCACTTGACTTTTTATTATCTCCCTTTTCTTCTTATCGTTTAATCCCCTTACATTCCAGGAAATTACTTTGATCATCATATAGAAATGATTGATAGATCCCTTCCCCTACTCCTTTTCCCATCACTCTTGAATTTGACATCGAAAGAAGTTAACCCTTTTAATTCCAGTGATCCTTTGAATCTTTGTTTCTTCACCTCCAAATCTGTCTCCACCCTTCTTACCTTTCTACAGCTGTCAATTTGCATTAGCAACTCCAGTGCTTCTTCTTCATGTCCTTGAAAATCTACTCCAAACATTTTCCCCAATTTGATCATATTTTGATGGACCCATATTGTTGCATCCATGTCTTTATCCAGTGATGGAATGTGCTGCTGAACCGCTATAGGATTCACCTCCTCGATTTCCCACTCTTGAATAGAGCTAAGTTGCTTTAGGTGTTCCACAGTACTTCCCACCTGATCATTCCCCATCTCTGAGTTTATGCTTCGCTCCCCTTCCTTCTGTTCCAATCTTGCCAAAACTGCTCCTCCTTCTGACTGATTGCAACTGGTAATTGTTTCCTTTTGCATACTTTCTAGATTCACATTAATGATTTGGTCCCCTGGAGAGTACTCTTTTGCCCCCGAGTAAGAGGGTCCTCCCATTTCCTCAGTAAAAGGCTTCAGCCCCGTATCATCAGATATCTCACACGAGAGGTCATTAAAAATGACTTGTGCAGCCATATCGGGGTCATAGGATTTCAGCTTGTCTTTTGACACTTTACTTCCCTGATTCATCGAGGTTGAGCCTTGTGTAAATTGTCCACTTGCCTTTCCTTTACTAGTGTTAAGCTCATACCGTGTCTTTCTTTCAGCCCAGATTGGGATGAAAAATTTGGTACCGTTTCTTTCAATCCCCACCTCATTGGGAGTCTTTCTGCCATCACCAACAATTTTGATTCTTGCCCACTTAAGATGGTTTTTGAGATCAGTTTCTTCTTCTGTAGCTAACCATCCCCCGCAGAGATCTCCTATTTCTTTGAAGATCTTTTGTGACCATAGATGTAAAGGAATCCCCATGGCTCTAATCCAGCATGTTTCCTCAATTTGTGAGTTTGGAATGCAACCGGCATTATGATTCCACCATTCCAGATGAAGCTTGAATTTTTTCCATCTCCATTCTCCTTGCACAATCTGCTCTGCCATGAATCTGTTTGGAAATTCGAAAAGAAACATGTTTCCTGTCATTTCATATATATTAACACCGTATGCTTTGTTCCATGAAGCACTCGCCCATCGCCTTATGTCTGCTAAAGTGGGTCTCTCATTGATTTCTTTCCCAAAAGACCCGATAATGCATCTTTTTAGTAGGCCTGTATCCTCTCCTCCAGTAGGTTCCATAACAGAGATTTCCCCGTTGTTCGTGTTGACCCTTGCCTCTCGAAGTGTATTGGACTGCCATTTACTCTCCTTAACTACTTGTGCATACGGGAGATTTTCCACATTGTTTCTGGGTGGTGCTATGGAAATCTGCCTGGTGGTCTGATAGATGAATCTTTCTATCTTCGCTGCTATGTCTTTCCAGCCAGAGTTCAGAGTTAACTCTGGGAGTATTATCACTGACCTCCCTTCTCCCTTCAGTGACAGAATACTCATATATCTTCCATGAGCGTTATATTTCCTAGTACAGAAATGTTCTGTCATTTGTTCCTTGTACTTCCATCTCTTCACTAGATTGTTTTGATCTGTCGAGGCTTCATTAAGTGCAAAGCAGATCCATTCCATTGCCTTTCTGCCCATGGATGATCTTCTCATCATGTTGCGACTTCTCTCAACCCATTCAAACCATGTGTCTTTGTTAAAGTTCCATCTGGTGATGTCAAAGGATTTGAATCCTGCGTTGAAATATATCCTGTTGTCTCCCATATTGTACTAAACCAACTGCTCAGCTTATGAAAGTTAAAGTTTGTTTGGAAGTTATCCCAGTGAGCTAGAAAAACTCGGAAATGAAAGAGGAAAAAACCAGAGACAGAAATCTGGAAGGTTCCTACCAACCGGAAAAATAAAAGTTGTCGGAATTCAGAAAGGATTATATGGTTGTGGTCGGAATTCCCCAGTGAGTGTGTTGTCTGAATGAAATTTTTTGAAAAAGTGGCCGGAAAAGTGCTCACGCGCCGGCGCGTGGCATTGTCCTCGCCGGTGACATGCTGCGCGTGGGGGCGCGTGGGTGTGATTTACCGGAGCTATTTTCAGGGGAGTGGTCGGAATTTGAACGGCGCTTTAATGGTGTATATGGATTCACAGAATACCTTGTTCTCAGGCTCCTCGGGGAGTGTGCCTGAGAGCTTTAAGAAAGGAGAGAGAAATTTTTTTATCTCTGCTTCACTTTCTTGATTGCACTGGTTTGTTGTTGTTGTTTGAAGAAAAGAACACCATGGAAACAAGGTACCCCAATAGGAGGTACCAACTAGCTGGAGAAAAGGTTACTATTATTGGCACACTTACATGTCCAATGGTAGAGAGGAGTCTCTTAAGTTTGGTGAAATTGTATGACAACGTAGGGGAAGGAGTGAAATTTAGACCATTCTGATTTTTAGAGAATCTCTATATTGTCCAAAAGGACGAAGTGCGGTGTAGTGGAATAAATGGACCCAAATGGAATAGAGTGGATATAGATTCATATATCTGTCAAGTAGTTTTAGATTGAACGATAGCTGTTGTCAAATGCTATGAGGAATTCTTAATGTGAACACTGGCTAAATGCTTCAGAAGTGGAAAAATAAATACTGAAGGAGTGTATTTGGTATTTCTCTGCAATTGCCTGAGTTGACCTTTATCTCGTGCATCCAAGAACTGCTAGAGTCTAGAAAAAAGAGGGCAGCCCGGTGCATTAAGCTCCCGCTATGCGCGGGATCCAAGGAGGGTCGGACCACGTTGGGTCTTATATGCGCAGCTTTACCTTGTATTCTTCAAGAGGCTGTTTCCGCTCACATGGCGGCAACTTTTACCATTGTGCCAAGGCTCCCCTTCTATTAAAGTGTAGAGTGAGGGAAAAATTAGGTTGTTTAAAGTTTCAACATGCACCAAAAAGAAAAGAGAGGTTATATGAGAGCTGCTTTACTGGTTGAGCATCTTCCACTATAAGATTTTATATAGTAGATATGTAGTTGCTTGCCCTACTGTAGTACAGGTTTGACCTTTGTTATGTGATTGTATTATGTATATCTCTTCCAGAAATTACTATTTGATCCCTTTGACGAGATGATCTCTAACTTAATATATATGGAGCTTCAGTTTACTCCTGTGGTGGTTTCCTATGTGCCTTCTTTTCATGAATTCCTATCTTCAGAAAATAAGACTTCTTATTACAGGAGAATGGCTGGGAAAGCTGTGGTTAAGCAGCCAATATCTGCATTCGACTTTGAGATTGTTGAAGGTGTTTCCGATAACCTTACAACTGTTGTGGCATCTTCTAGCCAGAGTAGCCCATGGATTGACCCTGCAACTATTAAACTTAGACATAGAATTGGAAGGGGTCTATTTGGGGATGTTTGGTTAGCAACTCGTCACCAAACCACTGCAGATTATGACGAGTATCATGAAGTAGCTGTGAAGATGTTGCATCCTATGAAGGAGGAGAACATCAATGTTGTCTTAGATCGGCTGGGAAATTTGTTTACTCAGTGTCAAGAACTAAAACATATTTGCTGGCTTCAGGGGCTGTCTGTGATAAATGGAAAGGTGAATATTTTCTCGCGGTGCTGTTAATGCGAAAGTTTCTACTACCTTTCTGAAATACTTTAAACATTCCTGCAGCTATGCATTGTTATGAAGTTCTATGAAGGTTCTGTTGGTGATAAAATGGCTCGTGCAAAAGAAGGAAAGCTGTCCTTGCGAGATGTTATAAGGTGATATTGGTGTAGTTTTTATTGAGAATTGAGTTTCAGTCCATATGGGAAAATATGATATAATGATATATTCATTCTGGTGATCGTAACAGGTATGGGACTGATCTTGCTCGTGGGATAATGGAGCTACACTCGAAGGAGATCTTGATTCTTAACCTTAAACCTTATAATTTCCTTTTGAATGAAAATGATCATGCAATTTTGGGGGATATTGGGATTCCTTATCTGCTTCTTGGAGTTCCTTTGTTGAGTTCAGATATGTCAACAAGACTTGGCACCCCAAATTACATGGCTCCAGAACAATGGCAGCCAGAAGTTAGGGGTCCCATATCTTTTGAGACAGATTCATGGGGATTCGGTTGCAGCATTGTGGAGATGCTGACTGGTTCTCAGCCATGGAGTGGTAAATCAGTTGATGAAATATTTAAATCTATTGTAAAGAGACAAGAGAAACCACATATTCCTGGAGGCCTCCCTCCTGCGGTTGAAAGTGTCATAGTTGGTTGTTTTGAGTATGATTTCAGGAATCGCCCTCTGATGGGAGACATATTGCATGCATTTCTAAGGTATCTAATTTATTTTACTTTTGGAAGGCAATTGACATGAACCATTTTCTCTCCGTTGTCTTTTAGCTTTGTTGTATGTTCCATTTTCTAGAAGAATCAAGTTACAGAACTGGCTGTTTTAGGGGTTTGATATCTGCTACGGTCATACGGCCACTAGAATTTGCTTAAAAGAAACAAAAGAAGTAACAGCATGTTTTGCTTAAAGTTCTACAGCCTGTAGTAAGCTCTAACTTGAACCTTTCTCTTCTATTTTCTTGTTTTTTTTTTTTTTTGGGGGGGGGGGGGGGGAATCCCAAGGAACGCGGCTTACTAATAGCTTAAGGTATTTTCATCTGTAATAAGGTTCTGTATTGTACAGTATGGAACTGTGAAAGGTATTCTTGCCCTTGGCTAGAAAAAGATTGTGCTTATCAAAATCATCATATTTTATCTCCAAAGCAGATTAGTTAACCATAAACAGAATGGGTAATTGTTCATCCATGTAGCAGAACTAGTTAACGGATCCTCCCCGTGCCTTTTTGGGTTTTGGGAAAGCTACTAAATGTCACATATTTGATTCTTGGGAAAGCTGCTAAATGTCACATATTTGATTCTACATCCTCAGTTTCTATGAGGTGCTCATAAAATATTTATCTGAAGTATGTTCTGCTCCATGCTCGATTTGTCCAGCATGGACGTTAAACATTTTTTTTGAGAATTTTAACTAGTTTTATTAGGATTCTATTCTGCTCCATGCTCGATTTGTCCAGTATGGACGTTAGACAATTTTTTGAGAAGTTAAACTAGTTTTAATAGGATAAGAGGACTTGACAGTTGACGTGAGCATGGATTTGAGTCCTATGGAAAAACATAGATAGTTGTATATTAAGGCCAATCATGGACTTGAACTTGAGTAAGATCACAATACTGGACGATTTGACAGGTACCTTAAGTATCACTTGCTTATAATGAACCAACAACTGTGGAACTTATTGGCTAGTTAGTGGCTTCTCTGTGACAAAAACAATGATAAGGATGGTGCAGTTTAAATGTTATTATTAACTGATTATGGATATAAAACTCATATTAAATGTCTCTGGTATCATTTTGTGATGCTGAAAACAAATATAAGAAAATCTAGTAACCTCTAAGCTGTTGGATAGCCTCAAAGCTACACACAGAGTAGTTAAAGAAAATTCAATGAAGGTAACTTACGCACGAGTAGTTAAAAAAATGCAGTGAAGGCTTGATAAGAAAATCTTTGGAATTGGCTCATACTTCTTTACTCTGGAATGGCATAGACTAATCATTCAGAATTATAATGTTTGCTGTTAAAAATATACAAGGAAAGTTACTGTTACCTTACTTTACAAAAAATTAAAAGGGAAGTAGTAGTTATTAAACTTTGCCAGATTCCATCTGCAATCAACTCTCTAATAATTAGTATTCTTGCTAGGGAACTCTTATGAATATAAGGAGCATTAATCATAAAGGTTATAGATTTACCATTATTTACATAAAATATTAACCATATATTCTACTTGTATGGAAAAAGAATGCTAGAAATCTCATATGCTGAAATTCTTTTTTGTTTCCTCTATGGTAAGAAAACATTTAGTATTGTTGATGCTACAACTTCATAGTATGATTATATAACCAAGAACACTATGATATCCATTTGCACAAACTCATCTAACGCTCCTCTCTATTAACTGATACTCAAAGGATTTTCTTTAAAAGGTTATTTAGATGTTAGAAGTTTTTGACTTAGGTAGTTGGAACGATGTTTGGCTAGTAAATTCATCAACTTTCAGATATAATTAACTTATGATATATTAAGTAATAGAGAGCTGGCGTGAACAGCCGATATACATGCGCAAATGAAATTTTTGGAGCGCTGTAAAGAATTTACCAAGGAATTGGTGTACATTTCAGGCATTCGCGTAGTACATATCAATAAAAGCTCATTTTACTACGTATAATAATTTTTTACGCTATCAGTGTAGGTTAATCTTTAATAGTGGGTTAGTTACCATTTTTACTAAGTTACTATTTAATGCTTATCATAGTAATATACCTATAATTATCTTATAAGTGACCTAATGGTGTAACAAAATTTTACACCATCAGTGCATAGAACTTAAACTCATTAATAAGCACTAAATACAGGAATGTCAAGAATGTGATTATTGGGGTAGAAATGAGCATTGAAGAAGGGAAGAAATTGGAGGGGAAGTGCCTAGTGGCCAATTCTAATTTTGGGAGAAATAGTTCGGTTTGAGCATATGGTTGAAGTATCTCCTGTTCTCGTCTTGGGGCACAAATCAATCAATTCGTTTAAGCTTTCCCCTTTAAAATGCTGCAGGTTTTTTTTTATAATCTTATCTAATGAAGTTGCATATCTTATTCAAACGTATGGTTATCATAGTTAGATGCCAATACTAAAGTAAAATTTAACGTGTTCTATAATATCTTATCTGAAGAAGAAGTTGCATATCTTATTCAAACGCTTGTTCAAACCATGTGGAGGTGTTTAAAACATGTGTTTTGGCCTACTAGAGGTGCTTTGTTGGGACAACTCTCAACTCTGGTGGCCAGCTTTGCAAAACCGTGCATGTAAAGGCGTCAATTATGTATTACTCGTAAAATATAACCCTGAAACTTACTGAAATTGCCTAAATCTGACTGGAAGCTTAAAAGGAATGAGAGTGATGCATAAATTTGATGACGAAAAAACACTTGAACATGTGCTAATAGTTTGTCCGGGCTATTTGAGGCGGGAATGAATTCATATCATTAGCTTTGTTAAATTTTGTCATTTATCTTGAAGGTGGTAATGGCATAACCTTCATGGCATGATGCAGAATGAATGCTAGTTTGATCTTTATCGTTAACATCTAGATTTTTAGATGGGCAGGTCTCTTGCTTAATGCATGAAAATCGGATTATTTTATTACTTGAAAGTTCCTTCTACGGTAAGTGTTTATAGTTACATTTTCTTACATTGCATTTCTATGCTTTATTTTTCTTCCTTGGTGCTTTTTTCCGCTAAAACCTACAATTTAATTGCGCTTTGCGCTTAAAGCTCCAACAGACTTTGGCGCTTTTTGCTTTGACTACTCTATTAATGCTTAGCTGAAACTTAAATTTATTCAATCTACTCTGCAGTTCACAGGAAGCAGCTTATGGCGATGAGGGATGGAGAGACCCGGGGAGTCGGGTTAACTTGGACAAATTAAGTGGAAGTGGCTATAGCAAGTGGTTGGTCCTAAAGGATCAGCTTCAAATTGGAGACACTGTGAGATCCAGGAAGCCACCAAACTCATGTAAACCTGAAAACATGGAGGTACCAGGCGGTACCATTGTTGGCATGGAACGAGATACGGAACGAAATGGATTTGTGCTGGTGAGGGTGCATGGAATCCATGATCCTCTTAGAGTTCATGGATCGACATTGGAGCGGGTGACATTTGGCTTGGCTGCAGGAGATTGGGTACGTTTGAAGGCGAACGGTAAGAAACATTCATCGGTAGGCATCCTTCACTCCATTGATCGTGATGGAAGTGTAGCTGTTGCATTCATAGGTTTGGAGACCTTTTGGAAGGGTAACTGCTCCGAGCTTCAGATGGCAGAAGCTTACTGTGCTGGACAGTTTGTAAGGCTGAAGCCTGATATCTTCAGTCCGCGCTTTGAATGGCCCCGAAAGAGAGGTGGTGACTGGGCAACAGGTAGAATTTGTCAGGTGCTACCTAATGGGTGTCTTCTTGTGAACTTTCCTGGTATGCTGGTGTTTGGTGATGAAAATAGCAGCTTTTTGGCTGATCCAGCGGAAGTTGAAATCGTTTCTTTTAACGCTTGCCCTGGTATTGTGAAGAAGTATCAACACCTTGAGGACTTCCACTGGGCTGTTAGACCACTGTTGATTGCGTTAGGCCTATTTACTGCTATGAAGCTTGGCCTTTTTGTTGGCAAGAAAGTCAGGAGATCAAAGGTGAAGACGGGACGCAACCCGGTGATACCCTTTGAAGGTCAACAAGGGGATGCTCAAAATGCTAGCAATGCAGCATGGCTTCCGCCAAAGGTGGCAAATATCATATTCAGAGAAGGGGCTAGTGTAACAACCACCTCTAGGTAGTTCTTAGTCTCTACCAATGCCAAGCTAAGAGGATTGCACTAACATCTACTGGAAGTTGGATGACCTATTTGCGACCTTGGCTTTAGAGAATGCAAAAATTCTATGATAAACAAGTGTTTAAAGATCTGTAAATAGATGGATGGCTGTAAATACACTTTTACTGTTTATGTATATATATATATTTCCTCCATTATATGACAGTTGTCGGAAGGGGAGCATTGACATAACTGGTAAAATTGTTGTCATGTGACCAGGAGGTCACGGGTTCGAACAGTAGAAATATCCTCTTGCAGAAATGCAGGGTAAGATTGCGTACAATAAATCCTTGTGGTTCGGCCTTCTGCGGACCCTGCACATAGCGGAAGCTTGGTGCACTGGGCTGCCTTTTATATGGCAGTTGTGAGTATGCCTTGTTTAAGCCCTCGAATCATCAGTATATCCATGACAAGAACTCATTGTAAAGGCTAGTTTGAACACTTATTTGTAAATCCATCTAATTTGTGACAACCGAATAGTCTGGGGTTCTGGCCCTTGCTAATGAATTCTTTTAGCAAGGATCACTAAAAATGTGCAAGTTCTTTTTGATGATAATACACTAAATAAAGTTGTTAAGTTAAACAGTAGAGTGGTGGTAATTGCAAAATCTTTTTGGTAGTTCTAAAGGAATTACCAAACAACTTGTGCAGAAGCATATTCAAGTGGTCCTGTTTGACCTAAAATGACCAGTTGCTTTAGGTGCACTTGCCATGGTTCTTGATTTTTACCTAAAGAACCAACTCAAATTGTTCTACGTTTCTTTTTGTTTTTTGGGTTTTACTGTAGTGCAATTTCTTCACGTTCCACTAATCAAAGTGAAAAGGAAAAGAAAAAGTTACTAGTAATTCGATTCCCCCTATTCTTTGTCTTCGCAAGTTATGCCACAATTGCTGGAATGTATTACACCAGATGAAATTGGTTACACTAGTTGTATTATGGGGTTTTTCTCATTGCACATGGATAAACTTTTGTATCCAGCCCGGCTAAGGATCAACTCCTCTGAAGTTCCTAAAATTCAGTGTAATTTCAAATATTAATTTTAAATCTTAAAAATAAATTTTACATGTTTAAACAAACTAGATAAAAATATATACATCACATGATCACAATTTTAATGAAAAAATTGGAGTCAATTTAAAAAGTTGGCCAACTCTCCAATTAGTAACATTTTTTCTTCATTTTGTTGTTGAATAGGAGTATTATGTTACTCTTTCAATGGCTTTTCATGAGAAGGTAACTCCTTAGAAAAACCCATATCCTGATCCAAAAAATTACAAGCTGAAACTATTTCTCCCTCCACTTCTCCATATGAATTTACCAAAAGAAGCATCAAGCACAAAAGGCACTAGAATAAGATGTTTTCTCTGAATTCTCACTATCATCACAAAGGAGAAACAAAACAAAGTATCACCAATGTTCCAGCAAGGCACAATAAAAAACTTGTATTTGGGACGTAATCCAACGTACAAAAGAGCTAAAATAACAAACAAATTTTGTAAGCTCATCCGCGACTATAGCAAGCAAATGGTTAGAGGCATGTATAGAGAATTGTCATTAATTTCATGAAACTTTATTGGGGGCATAAAAGGCCAGCTTCTTTCACCAGCTGCTCAGTCAACGCTGAAAGCCGGGCCAATTCCGTGTAGACTTCAGCAAGACACTCACCACTGCTAGCAACGTTTGCTGCAGTTCCCGGGCTATCACCCAACAAAAGGCTGCTATTGTAGTCAGCCTCGACGCTCAATCTAGCTTTATTCAAAAGCTCACGGCTCAGTTCAGCGAGTTTCTGGAGAGCAGTAGTTGCAGCTTCAACTTCCAATTGAGCTGCCTCGAGTTGGAGCTTTTCAATTGCCAGATCCCCAGTACTCTTTTCACCTATTCTTTCCTGTACCAAAGCATAAAGTTGCCTCAGGTCATCTGCATCTCGAGTCATTTCCTTCATTTTATTTATTTCTTCCTCCCTATCATCTAATTTTTGACGAACCATTTTGAGCTCCTCCTCTTTGAGTTTTAGAGCCCTTTGGGCTGCAAGAGCTTCCATTTCTCTACTCCTCAGGCTTTCTCTGGTTAACTCGAGTTCATTTTCAAGCTGGTTCTTTTGCCACCTAAAAGTATCAGTTGATTTCTCCACCAGCTGAGATGACCACGTTTCATCAGCATGACTGAGTGGGCTCAACACATCATCCTTAACAGAGATAACCAGTTTGTTAGTCAGGTCTACTATACGTTCCACAACGGTCTCAGCTTCTGAATATTTCATTTTTGTATCATTTAACTCATCTTGCATTGTCTGCGTGGATTCGTCTTTTTCTTTCAACATAGTTGTTGCCTGAATAAGTTGCACTTCTTGACTGCTCATGAGCACCCTCAGCTCAGCTATTTCCTGATTTAGTTCATCTAACGTCTTTCTTGAATCCAGAAGTTCCTTGTCTTTTTCTTCCAACATCAGCTGAAGAGAAGAGCACTCAGACTTCAAGTGCTGAATCTCTAATCTAGCATCTACTAGCTCTGACTCTTTAACCTGAAGAAGATCCTGTGTTTCTCCAAACTCTGCCCTCTTACGGTCAAGCTCCTCTTGGAGAGTAGATTTTTCCTTCAAAGCTGCTAGCAGAGAAGACTTCTCATTATTCAATTCATTCTGCAATTCCTCAATGAGCTCCTTTTCCATGGATAAATCCCTTTCAAGTTCTCTGTTTCGAGCCTCAGCAACCGTAAGTTTCACTTTCTCACTCTCTACCTCAATTTGAGCTTCTTTCAAACTTGTCATGTAAGCCATAACACTTCTTCTTTGCTCTTCAAGCTCTCTGAGACGCTCTTCTAATAGATTTTCCTGCTCCTCCATTTTCTCTCTAGAGGATGTCAAAGCTCTCTGAGATGAGGTTAACTCGGACCTTACATCGGCAAGTAGCTTCTTCACTCTTCTGAAATCCTCAAGGGTCTCATTTGCTTCGCCGCCATATTTAGATGTTTCCTCTTCCAATTTCTTCATTTCTTTCTTTGCTACGAGCCAATCCATTGCCTGCTTCTCCAAGTTGGATTTGACAACTTTAAGTTTCTCTTCTTCAGTTTTCTGCATCATCAAGAAGTCTTCTAGCTCTTTCTCTTTCTCTTGAATTTTGCTTCGGAGATTTTGTAGTTCCACCTCCTGTCTTTGAACTACTTCATTTGCAGCATCAAGTAGCTCAGCCTTGGTTCTGAGTTCTGATTCAATGTTAGCAGCTTCATTGCTTTTAGTCTTCAACTCGTCCTTCATTTTATTTATTTCATCTGCTTTTGAATCTAGGGCTGTTTGTGCAGCAGATATCTCTTGATCTCTCTCCTTGAGACAAAACTTTAGATCCTCAATTTCAGCAGCTTGAGATGCTAAGGTAAGATTAGCCTGCCTTAGCTTGTCTTCCAGTTTTTCCTGCCTAGAACTAGCAGCTGCAATCTCTTCCTCACGTTGCTCCAATTCCAATTTTGCATGGTTTACTTCATTGTATTCTATCAAGACTTTTCTCTCCGTATCTTGAAGATCTTCTTCCTTCTTCTTCAAGGCTGCAAGAGCATCCAGCAAATCAGACTCCAGTTCGCCAAGATCCAGTCCCAGCTCAGCGACCTGAGGAAGATAAGGATTTCTGCCTATCTGTTCTTCTAGTTTCTGGGTCTGGGCAAACAACCTCTCAAGAAGAACCCTTGCAGGCTCAGTTGCTCCATTACCGTTGATATTTGATTTCCTGTTATCCAAGACTGACCTGACAATTCTGGAGGAAGGACCCCGTCCACAATGAGCTGTCATAAGCACTAATCTCTTCTTCTTCCATTTGGGCCTCACAAAGCAGAACTGTACACAAACACAAGTCAGTAATTACACCATAATATCATCATCCACAGAGCTTCCTACTTTTTTTTAAATAAAAAAAATGACAAACCCCTCATCTATTCCTTCATGCCCAGTACAATTCATATAGTACATACTGACCAGTGATAAGCAAGAGATGATGTAAAAGACCAAGGCATGATAGGATAAGAGTTCCAACGCAGCAATTCAATTTTATAGTATCATACAGGTAAAATAACTGAATCAATTTTACTCCTTGGCACAGTGAATCACTCCAGTACATTGCACAATGACTAGTCAACTTCTATGATATGCAAGCAAGAGGCTCACATTTATATCTTAATTTTCTTTTTTTAGCTTCTCCTCTTTTTCCTTTTGTAAGATGAGGTGAAATTCATCAACAAGGAAAGGAGTTGATTATTTCATTTTTCAACCCTCATCCATCCCCACAACTCTGGGTAAAAAATTAAGAGTGAGAGACGTCTCGTATACTCTCCTTATGATTTCTTGCATCCTTTTTATTCTTTTTTATAAGGTAAGGTCTGGTTTCTGGCGTCCCATGATCATAACAATCTGCCACTGCCTTGTTCAAACTTTATTTTAACTTTTATTCATACAACAATTGGCCATGGATAGAGCATAAAGGATATAGAGGATTCATATAGTTGACACCCAACTAATTTGGATTGAGGTCCGGTTGATTGGTTCATTGATTTCATCCATATACTCACTGAAAGAAATTGATAGGGAACATTGATTCCCCAGCAAACTTCAATAGACAAAACAAGATCCATTTAAATATGCAATTGTATACTTTCCCATTCTGAACAAGTGAACCTTGTTTCAACCTCCAAGCAAATTCTAAAGATGTACTTAATAAGTAAATGGAATCCTATGCACACATTTAATGACCATATCAGCCGCAGTCCTACTATGCCCGATAATTAAGATCTGTCCTTTGGAGTTTACATCACTCAGACCCATCTTAAGAACCAAAAATAGTAGTGCCAAAATGATAGATGCCAAGAAAAACAAAATCCTTGGACGCATAATGGATCTTCAAGTACTGTTTTTGCATCTACATGACCAAATCCTCCTACTATGCAATATTTCTCTCTAGATTCAAATAGTAGCACAATAAATTTCACTCTTCTCAACTCAACCATTAATTGTTCTAATCCTTATTGTCATTTACAAACTTTCACAACAATTTCAATCTCAGTTACTTTTGGTTGCATGAAATGTCTATTTAACAAACAAAAAAATTAATCGAAACTATCGATATCTTATTATGATTGTCTATTGGTGCATTATTCATATTAAGACGTAATTATTTCAATAATTGATAAATAAAAGAGTAATACACAACAAAGAGAGTTCTATAATATTGCTAGCTGCAGTAAATTCCTTTCTGTTTTTTGTTTCTTTTATCCTTTTTTTAATTATTACCTAAAACCGTAGCAAACTTCGGCAAATACCTTCACAAAAATAGGTATTCATGATCCCATCTTTATTTTTCCCAACATTAACAATTTCAGTAGAAAAAATTAAAATGTAAAATCGTTAAGCAGCATAAGCAATACAAAAAGTCAAGTGCAAAAATAAGGAGAAAACAAAAAAAAAAAAAAAAAGAAGAAGAGATTTTCACCTCCGTTTGCTGGTGAATAGAGGAAAACGATAAAGAGGCGCGCAACGCCATAATTCACCTCGAAAGCACATCTGCTTGCTGACAAAACTTCACTAATATATAAAAATTCATAAATGATAGGGATATGATGTGTTGTTGGTATATATGAAGCTCGAAGTCGAGGTAATGTAACAATGGCGGAGTTGCAGAAGAGGAAAAAAGAGAAGGCTCACATTAGCAGAATAAGTCGTTCAATGGTAAGTTGCGCCGTGTAATAAGGATCATATTGTTATTCATGTGCTTGCTCTATACTTTATTAGAAGAAAGAAAAAGAAAAAAAAAAAAAAAGAAGAGGATTTTACGTGTGAAGTGTGTGAACTAGTGGTGCTAGAGATTCCATCTCATTTTCTTTTATAATTTTCCTAAAACTTTCTTTTTGGAGGTCGGCCAAGTCAGAAATAAGTACTAAATTATCTTAAATGCATAATAATTAATACTATTTGTTTTTACGTACTATATTATACACTACCTTCATTTCAATTTATTTAAACTTATTTGATTCAAAATTTAAGAAAAAATAGAAGACTTTTAAACTTGCAATATAAAGTGAGGCACATATATTTTATGTGGTTATAAATTATTTTCAAATATGAAAATAGATCATTTTTTGGCACAGACTAAAAAAAAGTTCATATAAATTAAAATTGAGAGAGTAATCATTTACAGTTAATAATTAATACTCCATGTATTATCATTTCAATCGATCACTTAATAGTGGTAAATAAGTACTCAAATTATTTATCTACATTTTTCTTTTATATGCCCCTTAAAAAATATGAATTAGAAGGGATTCTGAACTATTTTATATTTATTTATATCTTAAGATATAAATTCTCATCATTGGATATTTATTTTATTTATGTATTATCTTTATTTTCAAGAACAAGTACTATTAAGGATAAAATATGAAGAAAAAAATAATTTTATCTTGAACTTTTAAAATGATAAATAATTTGACATAATTATTTTTAGAAATTAATGACAGATAATTTGAGATGGATCGATGGAATATAATCGATCACTTAGTGGGGTCAATTGGGCGATCTAAAAGTGAATAGCCTGTTATATTAATTAATCTTTTTTTGTTAAAGAGTTATATTAAACAGTAGAAAATATGATTAAAGAAAGAGTAGATGATTCTGGAAATAGAAGATGATATGAAAAGATGGGTTCTGGATAATGCATTTGGAACTTCTAACTGTCCGATGGTTGGTTCTTAGTTCACAATTTGAAAACTACTATTTGTGGGATTTGAATTGGGAATTTTTGTAATGTAGCTAAAAATAATGAATTTGCTTATATTGGAAAGAAGCAAATAATGGGATGAAGTTGAATTGTGGTCGAGGCCGACTCATGTTTACTGACACGTGGAATTGCTTATTGCCACTTCTCATATATACTACGAAAAGACAAAGGTTAATGAAAAGTGTTAATAACATTTAGTGGTGACTCTCTTCTTGATGTTTATGTCACATGATTGCTGGGACCTTCTTTATCATGAGAGCTTAGGGGTCATTTGGTGGTTGGGATAAGCGATCATAATTTCGGTATAAAATACAGAATTATTTTGTCCCACATTAAGTTATATGTATTAATTAGTTTCAAAAACTGTTTTATACCGAAATGATCGGATCAGCTATTTCATATAGAAGGTGAAATAACCTTGAAATACCCTTGTTTATCCCATTCCACCAACCAAATGATCTCTCAGAGAAGAAGAAAGCAAACAATTGTCACTGATGTATGGGTGAAAATTTTCATTTTATGTGTTTGACCTGGTCAACAGCAATAAAGCCTTTGAAGTCTGAGGCGAGTCAACCTGACCCTAAAAGGTCAAGATCAGGTTAGAAAGATAAATCATAGTCGAGGTCGAGATGGCTTAGCAGAAGACAAGGACAAGACGAGCACCCGATTTCAGTACCAAGTGACGACCAATTTAGGATTTAGATTCCCTAAGGAATACTCCACCGAATAATCCTTTCTGTTATCTTATCTAGGGTTTTGTGGCCCATGTATCCTTATAAATAGGAAGAGATATAGTTCAAGAAGGGGATCGAACATTTTGTAAAGAATATCATTGACATTCTTTGTGCAAGATTCTCTCTTTACTGAATAGAAACAATGCCTAACTTTACCCTTCTTTTCTTTTACCATTCTCTCCCGATCCAAGAAGAATCGGAATATTCAACTGCTTATCACCATCCATCATTGTAAGAAAGCATATTGAAAAATCTCACCATTGTCGAATGAACTTTATCTCATTTATTACTTAAAAGTCATTTATTATCATTCATTATTGCCCTTTAGGTGTATAAGCTTTTATTGCTCATCATTGTTTCAAGATAATATTGCCTAATACTACACATTAAATATTCGCTCTAAAAGTGATAGATCTGCTACTGAATATTGATATTGACTATGATTAACCCTATTTTTTTTTTTATAAATCTAACTGCATTAAAGCCTAGATCTAATTTTTTTGGGTCATATAGTTTGGCACTGTCTGTGAGGATTTTATAGTCAAACCATCAGTTTTCATTCAGATCTACAATATTCAATAACTTTTTAACCTAACGTACTGTAAAGCTATCCTTTTTTCTTTACATACAAAGAATGCATGGCAAGTAACCAGGGAAGGATCGACCAAGTAAATGGAACAAGAGCAATGGACAACGTCCCACTCAACCTAACGAGTGCCATCGACGAATGGTTCGAAACTCAAGATGAAGGAGTAAACCCTACGGTATCCCCCAGGTTAGGGAAGTCATTGACACCTTTCTATAGCACAACCAAACCAAACGAAAAAGTGGCTTTCACATCCGCAAAAGAAGGAGCACCACCCACTATGAAAAAAGCTTCTAAAGGCTTGGCTAACCGACATTTTGGTCAATGTGATGAGCAAGCAAGCCCCGTGTACGAATGAGGAAACCTCAAGGATCCCTGTAGCACAGCGTAAAAATGGACGAGACGACTAACCGAACCCTCATACTTCAGGTAATATCCAAACAATAGCTTATAGTGCAAGTGATAGCGTCCTCACAGCCGTGTTAAACAGAATGGAAGAAATGGAGAACGAGAACATAGCTCTCAAGGAACAAATGAAGGAGCACCAAGAGCGGGTAGCAAGATACTAGGTGCCCCCAAATTGATACCAAAAAGAGATGCCGGCAGGTTCGTGGAATAGCCGTACAGGAAAGAAGCAACTCCTCATGTCATACCAAAAACTTTCAAAATACTCATGTACCTCAGAATCTATGATGGGCAACTGATCCTGAGGACCATGTGATCCATTACGTCACCACAATGAAAGGCAACTACCTCACAAAATAACATGCGTCTTCCATCTTATTAAAAAAGTTCGGTGAAACCCTCACATTAGGGGAATTTACATGGTATTCGCAGTTGCTGGCTTATTTCATAGAAACATTCAAAGAGATGGCGGGCAAGTTCGTAATGGCAGATGCTTGGGCCAAGAAAGTTGAAACAAGGGTAAATGATAGCTTCGCCATCAGACAATCCCCAGGGGAAGGACTGAGGGACTTCTTATCTCAATTCAACAAGGTGAGGATGACCTTACCAAATGTCTCCGAAGGGATGGCCGTAGCAGCCTTCCAGAATGCGATGAATAGAGAAGGTTCAAAGGCGACTAGAAAGCTACTAAGCCGATTGATAAAGTATCCACCAGCTACCTGGGATGAGATCTATAATGCCTATTGTGTCGAGATCGGGGAAGATGATGAAGACCTCAATAGGTCAACCCGGCGACTCATCTCAGTGCAATCCGAACCTTGGAGGGAACATAGGGACAACACAAGGAGAGACCCTCCAATGCCGCGATCAGGCATATATCAATATCAACCTTATATCAGGCCACTCGTCCCCAACTTCCGCAGCGAAAATGGGCCCCTCTAGGCTAGGGTTAGACGTCCACAAAAACGACCGAGTTATGGTCCCCTTACTATCTATCCGTAAGTTTTATGTGTTACCTACAGACGTGGTTTACGCACTCGAGAAGCTTGGATCAAAGGTGAAATGGCCACCAAAGATGAGGTCCGACCCAAGCACCAGGAAGTCCGACGCCTTCTGTGAGTTCCACAAAGATCGTGGACACAAAACAGAAGACTGCCACGCTTTAAGGTTAGAAGTGGCGAACCTGCTGCAACAAGGACACCTCAAAGAGTTTCTGAGCGACAAAGGCAGGAATACCTTAGCAAAAGGCCGAGAACGTCCAGACTCGCCAAAGCCTCCCTCTCCCGCTCGCACCATCAACATGATTATTGAGGGTAGTGACGACGCCTTCATCAAAAACATCAAATTCACTGCCACTCACAAATTCAAGAGATCAATCACCCCACGAACGGTATGATGGCCTTGAAGAGAGTATCATCTTCGATGAGTCAGATGACGACTGTTTGACTTTCCCTCACAATGATGCTTGTCATATTTTAAGAATTCTTGATACTGACATTAGGAGAATTATGGTAGACAATGGAAGCGGGGCGTGCATTATCTATCCTCGAGTCCTCGTACAGATGCAACTTGAGGATAAGATAGTGACACTCTGCATTACACTAATCAATTTTAATAATGCAGTTGAACAAACTTCGGGCGAGATCCCCTCGTCCTCAATGGTGGGGTGATGCTGGAGATGACGTTTCATATCATGGATCAGGATACGACATACAACACATCGTAGGTCATCCATAGATACACCCTATAAGGGCAGTCTCCTCCAGCATGAACCAAGTGACCAAGTTCCCAACCCCCTAAGGAATATTCAACATACAAGGGGAACAATGCACATCCCAAGAATATTATCAGATCGCCTTCGACATCACAACTACTCAACAAAAGAAAGAAAAAGAAAATAAAGCATAGCAATCAGTAGGGCCGGGGTCCCTATAGGTCGAAGATAAGGTGACCATTATGGATCCAGAAACGGGCGAAGATGCAGGATTAGACCATAGAGGACCACAATCCCGTTCACCTATATCAGAGAGATCCTAGTAAAAAGGCCTACATCGGTTGCAAACTCAAAGACCCAAGTAAATTTAGTCAATTCTTAATAGCTAATGCAGATTTGTTTGCCTTTAGCCATGCAGATATGCCAGGCATCCCCAAAGAGATAGCCACACATAGGTTAAATGTTGACCCCTACTACCCCCAGTAAAGCAGGTTCACCGAAAGCTCAACCTGCCATCTATGAGGCTGACGATAGGCTATAATTTTGTATTTTAGTCGCTTATTACACTCTAATTTACTGCACTTTAATTGAGTTTGAGCTTTAATCGCTAGTGTTTTGCACTAAATTGTGTATTTTATGCCTTGTAGGAGTGATTCCGAGCTATGTAGATATTATGGAATGAATTCAAGTGATTTGGAGCTTTGAAGTCTGAGTAAAAGCCCAAGGAATTAAGCCGGGATCGTGTTCGGGGATCAACGGATGATCCGCGACGGGTGCCCGAGTCCTACCTGTCAAACACCCCTAAGCATGCGTCTAAGATATAAACCTAAATAATATCTGCTGACTTATGAGAATAATATACATGAAGGAAACCTACCCAACAAGGCATACATACATATACGTGCAACATACGTAGGGCGAGCCGACAAGGTTGCTATAGACAACTATACATATCGAAACTGGAAGCCGGCAAGGCCACATACTATCTAACTAGACATACTGTCTATAGACTTCTAATAGAAATATAACTGTACAAAGACGGTAGTGAGCCACGCTATATATATATATATATATATACAAACATATTGTACCAAAATCAAAAGTAGCTCTGGATTAAGTGGAGCACGCCTACTCTCGCTGATCAAGGATCCTAAGTAGGGGGACCGTCAGCTTGCCTACCTGCACCTACGGGCATGAAACGCAAGCACCGTGAAATAGGGCGTCAGTACAAAAAATATACTGAGTATGTAAGGCATAAAAATTAGTACGTAAAAGGCATAGATAAAACATGGAATAAAGAAATCCATCTGTAAATCTGAATAACTTTGTAAATTCTGAAACCTTTATAATGTCATGCACGTGCATACAAATGTCGTGTCATGCATAGGTATGGGTGTGCATATTATCATCAAGCCACTGATGGCAACATCATCAATATATACCAACTGATCAGGTGGTGGTGCGTATATAACACCGTAACCTTTTTTCCATATACTATATACATAAATATATACATATAAATACGCGTATATAACGCCGTCTGCTCATGGGTCAATGTCTATGCATAAATGAATAAAATGCATGGAAATATGTTAAAAATCTCAATATTATTTTCGGATAAACTTTATCAAGTGCATATCATTTTGAGACCCATGAACAGAAGATATTGTCACATGGGGAATCAAGAACACAGAGACCCCTAGTACTTCTATAAAATAGAGTAATTTATGGAAACTTTACGTTTGCTCGTTTCTTCTGTATAATTTGGACCATGCCAAAAGAAAGAAAGAATGGCCTTAACATACCCAGAGTAGGGAAAACTTCATATAATATTCCGTTGAAAACCTTCGTGGATTGAACTTAGAACCCTAAAAATCGGATTAAGCTTCTGCTTTTTGAAATTGT
Organism: Nicotiana tabacum; assembly: GCF_000715075.1. NCBI lineage: Eukaryota > Viridiplantae > Streptophyta > Magnoliopsida > Solanales > Solanaceae > Nicotiana > Nicotiana tabacum. The sequence goes on along the minus strand of NC_134080.1, from coordinate 41,756,269 downwards.
TGAACGATTTAGCTTCTGCTTCTTTGAACCAAATGAACGAAAATAGGCTTATTTTAGTTGAAGAATTGAAATTGGAAAGGCGGAGTATGTTTCTTGTTTTGGATTTGAACATTCTTTGTTCTGTTTTTGTGCAAGATCATGGAATAAGACCAATTTTCTTATTAAATTCAAGTGATTCCTCGATAGCCACCTAGGACTTGTATGACTACTTAGTCATTTCCTTGATTTGTGGATTCTTGCCACATTTTGGAGGGGTAATTTATAAATTTGTATATACTTATTAGTTAACTGGGTTATCCGGTATTTAATCAATTACCCGCATAATTTAAAAATTGCCATAAATTACTTAAAATTCTACTTATTTTTAATATACTTTATACATCACTTTATCATGGACATATGGTACCTTGCATCGTACTAGTTCATAATTATTGGGTATTATCGCTCTACCCGTATTTTATCATAGTTTGGCCACTTTTAACGAAACTCGTTTTTTTAATTCGTATACCCTTTTGTCCTCCATGACACTTATTTATCGCTTGTTATAAATAGCGTAAATACGTTAACCTCAAGATAATTTCATCCCCGATTCTATGTCAATTAACTGAAGACAAAACTTTTAACGTACGAAAACGCGAGATGTAACATCCTTCTCCCCTTAGAAACATTCGTCCTCGAATGTTCAACTCATCTATATAACTTTGGCAGGGTTGCCTTTGTAACAACACTACTACCAACTCTCTTCTTAGAAGCTTAATAACCTAATGCCACATATGACCATAATTATAAATAACGACAATGGCCTCACATGACCAACGATAATAACCAACACAAGAATTTATACACGTACCTTATGTTTTGACGTTTTAGTCGGACCCTTCTCTGGAGGAGGAAATAAGTAGGGATATCTAGACTTCATGTCTTTCTCGGCCTACCAAATCATTTCTTCCACATCGTTGTTCCTCTAAAGTACTTTCACCGAAGCTACCTCCTTATTCCCTAGCTTGCGAATTTGTCGGTCTAGAATGGCAATCGGAATTTCCTCGTATGAAAAGTCCTATGTAATCTGTATATCATCCGTGGGCAACACTCGGGTACGTAGGATCGCCAATGCACTTCCATAACATAGATACCTGAAAAACTGGATGGACAGACTCCACCTCCGAGGGCAATTCTAACTCATAAGCTACTTGGTCCTCTCTCTGAATGATCCTATAAGGCCCAATATACCGTGGGCTAAGTTTTCCTTTCTTGCCAAACCTCATCACATCCTTCATAGGTGATACCTTTAAGAATACCCAATCATCAACCCCAAACTCTAAATCTTGTTGTCGCACGTCAGAATATGACTTCTGACGACTTTGAGCTGTCAACAGTCGATCCCAGATAAGCTTTACTTTTTTTATGGCTTGCTGAACCAGGTCTGGCCCATGTAACCCAGATTTTCCAACATCAAACCACCCTATAGGTGACCTATACTTCCGCCCGTAAAGAGCTTCGTATGGAGCCATCTGAATATTGGAATGGTAGCTATTATTATATGCAAACCCAATAAGCGGCAGATGATCATCCCAGCTACCTTTGAAGTCTATTACACAAGCTTGTAACATATCCTCCAGCGTCTATATAGTACGCTCAGCCTGCCCATCTGTCTGGGAATGAAATACGGTACTAATACTTACTTGGGTTCCCAATCCCCTTTGGAAGGACCTCCATAAGTTAGTTGTACATTGAGCTCCTCTATCCGAGATAACAGATATCGGGACACCATGTAGTCGTACTATCTCCTTAATCTAAAGCCTTGCATAATCCTCTGAGGAATATGTAGTTCTAACGGGCAGAAAATGGGTTGACTTTGTAAGCCTATCAACAACCACCCATATCGAATCGAACTTATGTTGGGTACGAGGTAAGCCTACGATGAAGTCCATATTGATTACTTCCCATTTCCAAGTCGGAATCTCCATAGCTTGCAATAACTCACTGGGTTTTTGATGCTCAATCTTAACTTGCTGATAGTTAGGACACTGAGCAACAAATTTTTCTATATCCTTTTTCATTTCGTCCCACCATTATACTTCCCTGATATCTTGATACATCTTTGTTGCTCCTGGATGGATAGAATAACAAGAATAGTGAGTTTCTCCCATAACCTGCCGATGCAGCCCTGCAACATTAGGAACATATAATCGCCTTTGATGTCTTTTGTAATTTCAAACGGTGTCTTCTCCTTCTGAAGAGTGGTATCCCTATAATAAACTAACACAAGATCCTCATACTGGCGTTCCTTTACTTCAGTTACTAAAAATGATGTTGTCGTATCTTGAATAGTAATTCAATATCACCTGAATCCAATAACTGAACTCCAAGACGAGCTAGATGACGAACCTCATGGTCTATTCCCCTCTTTTCTGGCTGTAAATACGACAAGCTACCCATAGATTTACGGCTAAGGTCGTCGGCTACTACGTTCGCCTTCCCCGGATGGTATAAAATATCAACATCATAGTTTTTAAGTAGCTCCAACCATCTCCTTTGGTGTAGATTAAATTCATTTTGCTTGAAGATATACTGGAGGCTGTTATGATCTGTATAGATATCAACATAAATGCCATACAAGTAGTGCCTTCACATCTTTAGTGCATGAATCACCGCGGCTAACTCTACATCGTGGGTCGGGTCGTTCTTCTCGTGCTTTCTTAGTTGTCTAGAAGCATAAGCCACAACCTTACCATTCTGCATCAGCACACAACCTAATCCAACGCCTGAAGCATCGCAATAGATAACATAACCATCAGTTCCTTTTTGGGAGCGTTAGAATTGGTGCTGAATTTAATCTGTCCTTTAACGCCTGGAAACTCTGTTCGCAAGCGTCAGTTCATTTAAACTTTGCTCCCTTCTGAGTCAACTTTGTTAAAGGTGCTGAAAAGGAAGAAAATCCCTCTACAAATCTCCTGTAATAACCTGCCAAACCAACAAAGCCACGAACCTTCGTCGGTGTTGTGGGTCTAGGCCAAGTTTTTACTACCTCAATCTTTTGTGTATCCACCCGGATGCCCTCACCCGAAATGACATGCCCAAGGAAAGCTACAGAGTTTAACCAGAATTCACATTTAGAAAATTTTGCATACAACTTCCCTTCTTATAGAACTCTGAGCACAGTACGCAGATGATCAGCATGCTCAGCCTTTGAACGAGAATACACCAATATATCGTCAATAAATACAATTACAAACAGATCTAAAAAGGGTTTGAACACACGGTTCATCAAATCCATGAATACTGCTAGGGCATTGGTCAAACCGAACGACATAACACGAAACTAAAAGTGCCCATATTTGGTCCTAAATGTTGTCTTCAAAATATCTTTCTCCTTAACCCTTACCTGATGGTACCCGGACCTCTAGTCTATTTTTGAAAAATACTTGGCAGTTTGCAACTGATCAAATAAATCGTCAATCCTAGGGAGCGGGTACTTATTCTTGATCGTCACCTTATTAAACTGTCTATAATCAATACACATCTGTAAGGAACCATCTTTCTTCCTGACAAACAACACAGGTGCTCCCCATGGTGATGTGCTAGGTCTGATAAAGCCTTTTTCAAGCAAGTCCCTTAGTTGTTCCTTTAACTCTTTCAGCTATGCGGGGGCCATTTTATAGGGAGGAATAGATATTGGAGGAGTATATAGTAGTAGGTCAATAACAAACTCAATTTCTCGCTCTGGCGGATGACCTGGAAGCTCATCCAAAAAAACATCAAAAAACTCATTAACCACAGGGATGGACTGAATGGTTGGTGACTCCACTTCCACATCCTGAACCCGAACTAAGTGATAAATACAACCCTTTCTAATCATCTTCCTTGCCTTGAGATAGGAAATAAATCTACCTCTCGGCGATGCCGTATTACCCTTCCACTCTAAAACAGGCTCCCCTGGAAACTGAAATCGGACTATCTTTGCTCTACAATCAATGTTGGCATAATAAGAAACCAACCAATCCATACCCATTATAACATCAAATTCTACCATATCTAACTCGATTAGATCTACTACGGTAGATCGACCATGAACTACTATTATACAACCCCTATATACTTGCTTAGCTATCACTAAGTCCCCAACAGGTGTAAAAACCTCAAACGGTTTAACCAATTCAGGTTTTATTTCAAACTTACTAGCAACTAACGGAGTAACGTATGATAAGGTGGAACCTAGATCAATCAGTGCATATACATCATATGAGGAGACTGATAATATACCTGTAACAACATCAGGCGATGACTCCTGCTCTTGTCATCCCGTCAACGTATAAATACGGTTTTAAGGACTGCTTGAGCTAGAGCTCCACCTCTGCCTCTACCACGACTTATTGGTGCTTGTGGACCTTGCCCAGAGAGGCGTACTGATGATGACGAACCAGCTACAAATCCCGCTGGCTGAGCTATGCTTGCATCACCTCTCATCGGACAATCCCTCATAACGTGGCCTGGATAACCACAAGTATAACAAACACTTAATTTCATACGACACTGCCCGGTATGCTTCTTACCATATTAAGCACATCGTGGAAAGAGCGACCTTATTGGGTTTGACTCACCCCTATACTATGAACCTGAGGCCCTGAAATTCTGACCAGACCCTGAATATGAGGAACAATAAAATCTCATACCACCAAACTGAAAGTGTACGCTAGCCGATGGATGGGCTAGATACCTCGGGTACTACTGCCTCTGACCACCTCGAAACTCACCAGAAAGACTCGAAGACCTCGCTATCTTATTTTGGGCCCTATCATGCTTACGATTGGCCTTCTGTTTCTATTTACGCTCCTCTACACCCTGAGCATATGCCTAAATACGAGAAATATCCATGTCTGGCTGAAGTGAGACCGACATACAATCGTTAAGCAAGTGAGGCTCTAATCACATCACAAACCGGTGCACCTGATCCTCCATCTTAGATACAATAATGGGAGCATACCTAGCCAACGAATCAAACTGAAGGTTGTACTCCCCTACACTCATGTTACCTTGTCTAAGGGTCAAGAACCTATCAACTCTGGCCCTTCTAAGCTCTGGTGGCAGATAATGACGAAGAAAAGCCTCGGTAAACTCCTGCCATACTGTTGGAGGGGCATCCTTACCTCTGGAAAATTGCCAAGACTCCTACCAATTAACTGCAATATCTCAGAGTCTATAAGAAGCTAGCTCAACTGACTGAGTCGCAGTGGCCTTCATTACCCATAACGTCATCTGCACTCTATCAATAAATACCTGAGGGTACTCATTCGGATCTGCCCCAGTGAATACCGGAGGGTCTAAATTAATGAAGTTACGAACCCTAGCACGGACGGACCTATCTGCATGACCAATACCTATTTCTTGACACCGAGCCTGCGCGGCTACTAATCGGGTTAATAGCTGAATAACATCTCTCACCTCTTGACCTGGTGTATCTGGCTGAGGTACTGAATGTACAGGGGCGGGCACGGGGGCTGGTGCCCCTCAGAGCTCTTCTAGAAAGGGCAGGGCATGTGAAGTCTGAGATGGAACCTCACTATGAGACTCTCCTTGAGCCCTGGTAACTCGTGGCGCTCGACTAGTTAGTCTCACCAGCCACGGACTTTCCCTTTTGGGCGGTCGTACTCTTTGAAGGCATCGCTGAAAATATAACATATCGTTAGGAACATGAATTCTTGTATCATACGATCTGAGATAAAAAGAGAGGATAACGTCATATATGTCATGTAGCATTCTGTCTATAAGTGTAGTGCACAACATACCCATAAACAAGACTCTACTAGACACGATCTGTAGACAACCCTAGGACAGAACTGCTCTGATACCACTTTTGTCACAACCCAAATCGATGGGCCGCGACTGGTGCCCGAGTCCTACCTATCAAACGCCCCGAAGCATGCGTCTAAGATATAAACCTAAATAACATCTGCTGACTTACAAGAATAATATACATTAAGGAAACCTGCCCAAAAAGGCATACATACATATACGTGTATCATACGTAGGGCGAATTGACAAGGCTGCAATAGACAACTATACATCTCGAAACTGGAAGACGGCAAGGCCACATACTATCCAACTAGACATACTGTCTATAGACCTCTAATAGAAATATAACTGTACACAGACGGGAGTGAGCCACACCATACCCATATATATATAATCAAAAGTAGCTCCAGATCAAGTGGAGCACGCCAACTCTCACTGATCAAGGATTCTAAGGAGGGGGACCATCACCTTGCCTACCTGCACCTGAGGGCATGAAATGCAGGCCCCGTGAAATATGGCGTTAGTACAAAAAATGTACTAAGTATGTAAGGCATGAAAATTAGTACGTAAAAGGCATAGACGAAACATGGAATAAAGAAATCCATCTGTAAATCTGAATAACTTTGTAAATTCTGAAACATTTATAATGTCATGCATGTACGTACAAATGTCGTGTCATGCATAGGTATGGGTGTACATAATATCATCAAGCCATTGAGGGCATCCCACCATATCATCTCGGCCATTGTGGGCAACATCATCAACATATACCAACTGAACAGGTGGTGGTGCGTATATAACGCCGTAACCTTTTTCTCATATCCCATATACATAAATATATACATATAAATTCGCGTATATAATGTCGTCTGGTCATGGGTCAATGTATATGCATAAATGAATAAAATGCATAGAAATATGTTAAAAATCTCAATATTCTTTTCGGATAAACTTTATCAACTGTGTATCATTTTGAGACCCATGAACAGAAGATATAATAATATGTCACATGGGAATCAAGAACACAGAGATCTCTAATACTTCTATGAAATAGAGTAATTTATGAGGGATCAATACGGAGGATTTAAAAGTGTGATTAGGGATAACGAAATCTTGGTGCGATCCGAGTGAGCTGTACTAAATGCTAGCTAGCGTAATTTAGGAGAATATGTCTAGTAAATTGTGGTAGTTACTCGAGAGAGAATTATGACACTGAGAGAGCTCATGATTGGTATAGAAGACTTAGACAAATTATAGAAAATGTAGCAGAAAGGATTCTGACAATAGGGGAAATCATAACTTTAGACCTCCTTAATCATGTCTCCAATCTTTATCCTTGTTAATTGATAGTTTTACTGCTTTTTAGTATTTGTTAGTTAATTAGATAAAAATAAAAATTATAATCTTTATAATTAGCAATATTGCACAGTTGTAGCTGAGCCTTAGTTCTCTATGGAATTTGACTCTGGACTTATAAACTAGATTATATTTGCAGCGACCACTTAGTCCTTTTTATAAGGCATAGTTGGGCGTGATCAAATTTTGATGCCATTGTTGGGGAACTAACGGTGTAGCTGTAGGTGTACATATTTCTAGGTTTCAAGTTTGAACTTTTGTTTTATTTTTTTTAGTATTTGATTTTTTATTTTTTCATTTTTAGTTTTATTTGTTTATTTGAGAAACTTGGCATCATGGATTTATGAAAGTTTTGATGTTGGTAATCCTAATTTTGATCCTCCTTATGCATAATGAGGACGAAAGCACTCATGGCAAAATTATCAAAGTATTCCCGAGAGTGAGTTATGTGCACCAACTCAATCTTATGTGTGGAATGTGTGTGATATGTGTGGTGGTCAAGAAAGTCACTTTCATGGTTGTGCATATATTTCTTATCCTCTCTTAAACCCTTATTATGATGGTTCTACTTTTTCTTGTGATGTTAACAAGAATAAAGAACCCGGGGAAGCTGACCTAAAAGAGATCAAAGATATGTTAAAGTACCTCATGGAATGAAGTAATGAGAAACAACTGCAAATACAAAGTCTAGGGGATACTAACCGAAGACAATGGGATACTATCCAACGGCAAGAGGAAACTATTCTTAGCCTGGAGGCACAAGTGAGGCAATTGGTTGAGGCTTTAAATGCTCAACAAGATAATATTATAAATAGTATCCAAGAGTAGTGTGCATTAGAGACTGAAATTGAGGGGCTAATGGAGGAGGTCAGAGTAGAACACCAACAATCAATCAAACTAGAATTTGAGGATGCCGATATTGTAGAAGATATACTAGTGTCAACCAAGGATATTGAGGATACATATTTAGTTGGCTCTAGTATCATTGGTGTTGAGGATGTTGACAGTCACAATGTTTATGCAGTTGAGCACATTGGTCCACACTCCAAGCATTTTTTTCACATTGTGTTTGGATGATGATATAGAAATAGAGTCATCCGAGCCACTTGAGGAGTGAAGGAATGAGGAACAAGGTGCCTACATTCTGAACTTCTTCTTGCCAGAAAGTCGGGATTACACACCTCATCTATAAGCCAAGAAGTGCAGAATACTATATTATTTTATTAGGTCAGTCAGATTTGTTCCACCACCCCAGGAGCATGATCATAGAGCAGAATCAAAACTTGGGGTCCAATTCATAAGTTCTAAGTGAAGGCAGAAAGTGATTCACGTCGTGTCACAATGTTAAATCAAGCGTTTGTTGCGAGGCAACCCAGCTTTACTGCTTTCTTTCATTTTTTTTAATTGTATTATTTTTGTAGTGTCAATTTTTTCTTTCTAGGAGCATGGAAAGTAAAGCTATTGGAAGGATGCAACAGCAAACCAGATGGTTGGAACTAAGTGTGAGGTACCCACATGAAGGACCAGGCCTGGGAGAAGTCTGAGTACCCCCATGAGCTGGTAATGCTTTGGCCTTTGGCCTATCAGGGAGTTTCTTTTACCCTCTTATTAGTTATGATGTGCATTGGGGATAATGCACAATTTTAAGTATGGGGTGAGGAGATTGTATGGGTGACTTTCTATGCTACTTTAGTTGCGTTAGTTTAATTGAATAATTTTAAAACAAAAATTGGACTTTTCCCGACGGTGGATCTATTAGACAATTTTCTTAAGGGATTTAAGTCTAAATAAGGACAAAAAAATTTTCTTTATAGATAGTGTAGCAACCCCCTCCTCTTTGTTCCACGGTTCTTTTCCAAGGATTTTATTTAAACCGGGTGTAGTTAGTTTTATTTTGTTTAGGAATAGGATCCATTATGTTGTGTTTTGAATTGAAGCAATATCTCTAGACTTTGTTATGCCTTGAGAATAGTGAGTACTTTGGCTATGAGCTTAGGCTTAGTTTTTGACTCTTGTAGAAGTACCTTAAATTATATAATCTTAACTTTGCTTAAGTGCTTTGACTAGAGTGTCTTGATGAGTCCAATCATGAGTGAGTTATATGTCATGTGTGTGTAAGGTTTTGTGTTATTGTATGCATAGCATTTGATGTCTAGAACTTGCCCCGTGTGTTTTCAAAGTGAAATAGTAGTTTTGTTCAGTCTTGGAAGTGATATAGGCATTTCTTTATTAAGAGAGATATGTATAGTTTACCCACCTAATTGATATGTAACGTAGTTAACTCTTTTGAGCCTGTAATCCTATTTCTTTGGCAACTACATTACAAGTCTTACCACTTTGTTTGAATTAACCATCTATTTGAACCTTGTCGCCTCTCATGAGCACTTCAATTGTTATGAACTGTGTAAAAGTTAAAGTGTGGGATGGTGGTTTGGCCTTTGAGTGGAACTAATAAAATAAGGAGAAAGGTGCATTGTGTTGAAAAAAAAATAAAAGCCACTTGAATTGATAAAGAAAGAAAAAAAATAGGTGTATTGTTGCGAAGAATATTCCTTGATGGTGGTGGTTTTTGATGTAGTTGTGCTTAAAGAAGTGGGGAGCTAATATATATTGATGTGAAGGTGGAGTCATTGTTTGACATAAGTGTAGGGTTTTAAATGTTAAAGTGTATGTATTAAAGTGCTTAGGGAGGTGTAGTCACTCTTATATCTAAATGTATCATACCCGACCCGTAGCCTACATTACAACCAATTAAAGTCCTACTTGACCCTAGACTGAATGAGCTCAATTAGTAGAGTAGTACATTACGGGCAAGCCTATGGTGCTTTTTCTATGGCATATTAATGTTATTTCTGAAAGTGAGTGAATTCTTTCTATCTTGAGTTCCAAGTGTTCTTAAATTTTATTGTGTAAAACTACTCTCTTTTGTTGTGTAGGGCACTTGATTCATGAAGGAAAGGTAATTTCAATTACCTCTATGCTAGAGTAAGTGGGTGAGTTATGAATAATGTGTGGTACTTGTGAGTCAAATCTTAAGGTGAAGATGTTCACTCTTGTGCTTAGTCTATTTTAAATATTCTTGGTGTGATGAGTTAGGAGAATTATTTAAAAAGGTTATGTCTATATAAAGTGTAGTTTGATTGCTCGAGTACGAGCAATGGTTTAAGTGAGGGTGTTGATGATAGGATATTATTATATATTTTAGTCGCTTACTATACTCTAATTTACTGCACTTTAATTGAGTTTGAGCTTTAATCGCTAGTGTTTTGCAATAAATTATGTATTTTATGCCTAGGAGTGATTTTGAGCTAAGTAGATATTATGGAATGAATTCAAGTAATTTGGAGCTTTAAAGTCTGAGTAAAAGCCCAAGGAATTAAGTCGGGATCGTGTTCGAGGATAAACGGATGATACTTAAGAACGAAACGAGAATCGAGCGGGCATACGACGCATTATCTAGTAAAATGCACATAACTTTTCACTTGAAACTCTGTTTGGGCTCCACAATATATTGTTGGAATTAAAAGAGCTACAACTTTCATGTTATATATTTTTCTTAATTCCCACTACCGCGGCGTGAGGCACGCCTCGCCTGTGGAAATTTCTTGCAGCCTGTCAGAATCAGCGGTCTAAAATTTCCCGCTACTGCCCCGTAGGCGCGTTGCCCCATGCAGTGAGGTAGTGCAAATTTTACAGAGTGATTGTCCTATTTCACGGGGGAGAAGGTGTTTTTGTCTAGGTCCAACCCTACTTGGTATAAATACATGTAAAATGCTATTTTGAGGACTTTTGACACATTTTATACCTAGGGAGAGCGCGTAGCCGCCGTGGAGACCAGAGATTGGACCTAAGGAGGCAAGACCACACTAGGATCAAGGCGGAGAATTCTTCTACGAGTTTTTCACTTCTTTCTTCCTATTTCCATTATTGAATGAATTCTAGTATTGTAGTTATGCATACTATTATGAATAGCTAAATTGTTATCTAGAGTTTTGATGGAACCTATTGGAGGATAATTTTTCTTTTTACCTAAATATAGATTTGTCGTAGTATTTTCTCTATTTGTTCAACTACGTTATTATTGTGGTTGGTTGAAGAGCTCTCAATCGACTGTGCCTATTTAGTTTGTATTACTCGGGAGAGAGTGCATATTTAGGCAGTTGTTGAACAACATCACTCCTAATGTATATGAGTGATTAATACGGAGGGTTTAAAGGTGGGATTAGGGATAACGAAACCTTAGTGTGATCCGAGTGAGCCGTACTTAATGTCAGCTAGCGTAATTTGGGAGAATATATCTAGTAAATTGTGATAGTTACTCGGGAGCGAATTATGACACTCAGAGTGCTCATGATCGGTAGATAAGACCTAGGCAAATTTATAGAAAACATAGCGGAAAGGATTCCGATAATAGGGGAAATCATAACTCTAGACCTCTTTAATCGTGTCTCCAATCCTTATCCTTGTTAATTGATAGTTTTACTGCTTTCTAGTATTTGTTAGTTAATTAGATAAAAATAAATATTATTATCTTTATAATTAGGAAATTGTTTGGACTTGTGTTTCTTAGCAATATTGAACAGTTGTAGCTAAGCCTTAGTTCTCTGTGGGATTTGACTCTAAACTTGTAAACTGCATCATATTTGCAGTGACCACTTAGTCCTTTTTATAAGGCATAGTTAGGGGGGATCAGAGGCCATCCACGATAAAGTGGAGAAATTATTGGTCAATGGCTCTATTAGGGAGTTGAAGTGCCCTCAAATGGATTGCTAACGTGGTAATGGTAAAAAAGAAGAACGGGAAGTGGAGAATGTGTGTGAACTTCAATGATCTGAACAATGCTTGTCTGAAGGTTTCATTCCCATTACCACACATCGATCAGCTCATTGACGCCACAACAGGACATGAGCTTCTAAGCGTCCTAGACGATTACTCAGGCAACAATTAGATACTTATGGAAAAAGATGACCAGAAGAAAAACACATTCATCACTCATAGGGGAACGTACTGCTACATGGTATCTTCACCTCGAGAAATTGGCCTTGGCCCTTGTCGTAGTTTCAAGAAAGCTCAGGCCATACTTCTAGTGCCATCCGATCTCGGTTGTCACCACATTTCCTTTAAAGAGCATATTTCACAATCTCGAGCTATCAGGGAGGCTGGCCAAATGGGCAATCGAATTGAGTCAGCATAACATCACTTGCCAGCCTCGTACAGTTATAAAATCACAAGTGCACGCTGACTTTGTCACAGACTTTATTGCCAAGGTAATGGCCGAGGCTGAGAAGGAAGCCACTCGAGCTTTTCACCTAATGCATGACCTCCGGGTCATGTATACTGACGATACATCCAATACATGCAGATCTAGATTGGGACTCGTACTCGAAGTCCCTACTGGCAAAGTCGTTCGCCAATCTATAAGGTGCCCAAATATGACTAACAATCAGGCCGAGGATTAAGCTTTAATTGTAGGATTGAGGCTAGCACTCTAATATAGGGCAAGGGGCCTAAGGTTATACTGCAACTCCTAGCTCGTCGTCAACCAAGTTACTGGTACTTTCCAGATCAAAGAGCAAAGAATGCAGAAGTATAAGCCCGAGATATGCAAATTGTTACCCAAATTTGATGAATATCAGTTCGATCAGATTCCCGAACTCGCAACATCTAGGCAGAAGGCCTCGCAAAATTGGCCGATGTAATAAAAATCATAACTCCTGGGGACAGGAGCGTGGTGCATCTCTTTAGCTCAGCCCTAGATCATGTCAAGGTAATATCTGTAAACCTAACATGGGACTGGCACAACTGCATTATAAACTATTTGCAGGATGGTATTCTCCCAAATGATAAAAAAGAGCTAGGAAGCTGAGAATGCAAGCGGCAAGGTACAACCTCCTTAGCAACGAGTTGAATAAGAGAACATATGGTAGCCCCTTAGCAAAGTGCTTAGGACCAAACTAGGCACAACACGTCCTCGAGGAAGTCCACGAAGGCCATTGCGACAGTCACTCTAGGGATCGAACACTTGTCAGGTGCCTCTTACAGGAAGGATACTATTGGCCCACTATGAAGAAAGACGCCTTGGAATGTGTAAAGAAGTATGAATAGTGCTTGAAGTACACACCAATAATCCACCAAGTGGAACACCTCCATTTTGTCATTTCGCCATGGCTGTTTATCAAATGAGGGATGGACATTGTGAGGCCGCTTTCGTTGGGGCGAGGTAATGTTAAATTCCTTTTAGTTTTGACTGACTACTTCTTTAAATGGGTGGAAGTAGGCGCATTTGCCTAAATTCGTGAATAAGAAGTAATCACTTTCATATGAAAGAACATCATCTGTCGATTTGGCCTGCCTTAAAGGAATAAGCTGCGACAATGGACCCAATTCAGGGGAATAAAAACCATCCAGTTTTTTGAAAAATGGAACATTAAAAGGATACTCTCAACCCCTTACCACCCAGCTGGCAACTAGCAAGCAAAATCTTCCAACAAATCAATCTTGAACATCATGAAGAAGAGACTCGAAAATGCTAAGAGGTCTGTGGCCGGAGACACTCCCAGGAGTATTGTGGGCACTTAGGATGACCCCAAAAACAAGCCAGGGGAAACACCCTATGCCTTAGTCTACAGGACTAAATCAGTCATATCGGTTGAAGTAGGAGAACCCAACCTAACATACACCAACGAGAGCGGCAATGACTGATCACGCCCAACTATGCCTTATAAAAAGGACACGCGGACCTTGCAAATATAATCTGAGTATTTAGCCCAGAGTCGAATCCACAAGAAATTAACCTATCAATTACTCTCGTTAGATTTACGAAATTCTACGTAATCAACTTCCCAAACGTTCTGAATAACAATTGAGGATGTTTCTACTAACTAAGAATGAAAGTAAATTAGCAACCGAAAACTAACTATGATTAAGTTGTAAACAATTCAGAGAAGGTTCTAAGGTTATGATTTTCCCTATTGATGGAATCCCTTCCGGTTATGTTTCACATAGATTCACCTAATCGTCTCTATCAATCATGAGCACTCTTATTACCGTAAATCTCTCCCGAGTAATCACGATAATTTACTAGATGCACTCTCCCGAGTTACGCTAGCTGGCTTTGTTTATTACAGCTCACACTTTAGATTGCACCCAAGGCTTTGTTATCCCTAATCCCGCCTTTAAACCCTCGGTTATTTATCTCTTATATACTTTGGCAGTGGTGTTGTTCAAAAATTACCTAAATATGCACTCTCTCCCAAGTTATGCACACTAAATAGGCATAGCTAATTGAGGATCCTATCAATTAACTACAACAAGCACATAGTTTAACAAATAGAGATTAAATTGGGAAAACTATATTAACATAACAAGAAGTTCAACCTTCAATAGGTTCCATCAAAACCTTAGACTAAATATTTAGCCACTCATAGTAGTGTTTATCATAACAATAGTCAAATTCATCACAAATAGTAAAACACAAATGGAAGAAAGGAAGAACTCGATGTTGAATTATCCTCATTGCCTCCCCTTTTCTTGAACTAAGCTATGAAAACCTTAATAATGTTCCCTTGTGCGAGCTGGACCTTCTATAGGTTAAGTTGATTTACCCTCAAACTTCCAAGTTTACCCTTGAAGTTTATTTTTCCGGAACTGGGCTAGCGCGGTCGCGCTAGTGAACGCGCTAATGACCGCGCATATGGTCTATCATTCTGTCTCGAATTCCTGGGCTAGCGCGGTCGTGTTAGTGGACGCGCTAATCACCGTGCTAGTCTGGGTCTTCATTTCAGCTATTCTTTCTTGTGTCTTCCCACGTACTCAGCTCCTAGGGGATTCTCTTGCTTCGATTTAGCTCCAATTATAGTTTTAAGTCCTCATACATGCAACTCGCTCCTACAAATCATGAAATTCACAATTAGAGCCAATTTATCATCATTTACTATCTTATAACAGCGAAACATAGTCAAGCTGGGGCATAAACACTCGCCAAATTACATAAATCTAGCCTATTATCAATGACCATGAATAGAATAGAAAACAATACCTCGACGAAGTCGAGGAGCGAAGATACATGGCATATATAAGAATGGTCGCACAGAAACAACAAGAAGGACGCTACTACAACAAAGATGCCAAGGTACGGTCTTAAGATGGGGAACTACGTGCTCAAAGCCAAAACCCAAGTAGGAACAGATCCCCGAGAAGGCAAATTAGGAGCCAATTGGGATGGACCGTACAAAATCATAGCCAAGGGAGACAAGAGTTCGTTCCAACTAGAGACATTTGAAGGAAAGCTCTTACCAAACAATTGGAACATCAGCCACCTCAAGTACTTAAACTTCTGAAAAATAAGGAGTGCTCCGTAAGTTGTACTCTTTTTCCCTCAGTTGAGTTTTGTGCCAACATGATTTTTTTCAAGGAGTTTTTTAACGAGGCAATGAATGGGACATTTTGAGTTAGAGTACACAAGAACAGCCATATTTCATTACCCGACTTCTCAAGAATCTCCGAGTCAAATAATGAATGGACTAGATATACTGGGAGGGGGACTGGGACTAGAATGCCATCCAGCACCCAAAAATTATAATTTCATCAAAATGCCTCAGGGCGAAACTATGCAATTGATACAATGTTGTTGAAATTAATGAGATGCTTGTTTATTGAAACTGCTCTCCTATGTCTCTCAACTAAGAGGTATGATTCGACTAGCTCGAATAAAACTCCTCGGTGAAACTCCTCGTCCCTTGGCCACATCTCAACTTAGAGATACATTCGACTAGCTCAAACAAAACTCCTCGGCCCTTAGCCATTCCTCCACTAAGTGGTATGAGTCGACTAGCTCGAATAAAACTCCTTGGCCCCCGGCCATATCTCAACTTAGAGATACGTTCGACTAGCTCGAACAAAACACTCATCGGCCACTAGCCATATCTCAACTTAGAGATATGTTTGACTAGCTCGAACAACACTCCCCAGCCCTTGGACACAACTCAACTTAGAGATACAGTCGACTAGATCAAACAACACCCATTGGCCCTTGGCCACATCTTGACTAAGAGGTATGTTCGACTAGGTCGAACAAAAACCTTTGGCCCTTGTCCACGTCATAACTAAAAGGTACGATCAACAACTCGAACAAAACCCTTGTCCCTTGGCCACATCTCAACTAAGAGGTATGTTCGACTAGCTCGAACAAAACTCCTCGGCCCTAGGCTACACTTTAACTAAAAAGATGGACCTTCGAATAATTCAAACAAAAACTCTTCTGCCCATGGCCACTCAACCCCACAACTATCGCAACAACAAAGGAAATAAGTACATAATCAAAACACACAAGTACAGATACAAAACATGAAAAGATAGGAAAAGGTGCGTATAAAACAAAAGCCAACTTTGATATTCAGATAAAGAGTCTTTAAAAAGGCGCACGAAGACGCCAACAAAAAGACGAGAAAAGTACAAAAATGTTTTAAAAAAAACAAAGGCAAAATATCTAGTAAACATCACCACCTTGGTATCCGCCACCTTCCTCATATTCGCCTCGGATATAAGAAGAGTTGAACCAAGCACTATCTTCGATCTCGGAGAGGCCTCCTTTATTATCATCCTCTATGTCAGGCCAAGGCATGTCAGAGTCGTAACCGCAGGCTAACCAAGCTCCATGAGCTTTAGCTCGACCCTCCTAAAAGTTGTCTCAAAGATGAAACATGTCTGACCCAGTTCCCGAACCACCTCTACTCGAGCATCAGCAAAGATGCATTCCTCATACTTCTCCTGTGGAATACCCAGAAACGAAAAGGCATGAGAAGTGGAGGGTTGTTCCAGCAATTAGCATTCTCACCCTCGACAGTAGAAACCTGATCTTGTAGCTTGGCGTTCTCTTTCTCTAACTCGCTAATCCTCTCTTTGAGCCTAGCCTCCTTAGCCTCAGTCATCGACCGAACATTGTCCCAGTCAGCACGAAGTCTTTTATTCGCCAACTATAAAAGACCTTCCCTTTTCCAAGTTTCCCAATGGGAGAACTTCGCTTCTCGATCAACTGATGTTTACCAGCTACCTCTTCCCTGATCCCGTCCACTTCGAACTGGCACTCATTTAGATGGTCTTACAGTCAATCGACCTGACTTTGGAGATTGCGACGTTAAGCTTCTACGCCCCTGCTCAACTCAAGCTCCTCCTTTTTTTATTCAATGCCCTTCGAGAGCGCTGAAACGCTTCATGGACATAAGCAATTCTTTATTTTTCTTTCTAGGATCCTACCTTAGACCCCTTACGGAGCCTCCTCTCAGCCTCCTTATACCTCCCTAACTCCTCATACTTCTTCCGCAACTTATGATAGATATCCTTTTGCTTCTTCTCTATCCACACACTCTTAATTTCCAGGATAACGGTCTGCAAATAAAAGAAAGGAAAGTAAGTAAAGTAAGACGCGAAAGTGAACCAAAGCAAAGAAGAGAGAGTGAGAAAGGAAGGAAATGATTTACCCTAAGAGCGATACCGGTGATGCTCTTGGAAAGAGTGTTGTCATTCATCTCCCCAAGAGTTCGGTGCTCGGCATTTGAGAAGAAAGGACCAAACGCATGAATCACATCTTCAGTGTTCTTGATCAAGTCATGGTTCACTAGGATCGTGATAGTCCTCGATACCCCCTCCACACTGACTTCAATTTGAGTTATCCCATGTGAATCATCTAGTGATCCTCGAGGTCGAGGTCGAAGTCACACTCATTGTTAATAAGTCCAGCCCTCTCATCATCCTGCTCAGTGGGCATCTTATTTTTCCCCTTGTCAGTAAGGGAAGCTTCCAGAAATGGTTCGGAGGATGAAGCCTCCCCGCACCCGGGATAAGCAAGACCATCATCAGAGGTATTCACAACGGCCTCTTCCTCTCCATCTCGCAAAGAAGTAGAAACTCTAATTTCTTCCAACCTGGGCACCTTTAAGGCTACCCCAATGCCTCCCTCAATTAGTATCGTCATGATCTCTTGCACCACGACCTCATCCTCGAACAAGTCAACCGTCGTTGGCGCACCGGCTCCCATGTCTACAGCCTTCCTCTTTTGGGGCCTCAGGTCTGCACCACACGAAGAAATATCCTCATCCTCAACATGGAACAGAGCCAAGGGAAGAGCGGGCGCAGTAATCGAAATAGAGGCATGAGTAGAGGAAGTAGCACCCCTTCTCCTCCTGAAAGAAGACGTCGGCGCCAAGTTCCTTTTAGAAATATCCTTGATAGAGCCTAGAAATAAGTATAAAGATGAGCACAGAAAGATCACGAGTAAAGACATAAACCCATCTAAAGACAATGTACCGATATTACCTTTTAGAGGGAGAGTTGATTTTCACTTCTGCCAAAAGCTTGATCAATATCAAATTCCTACAGTACATGAAAGGACCTACTTGACCCGATCAGCAAGGTGAGTTACCAACTGAAGAGGCTAAGCAGTGGCTACAAAACAAGAAGAATTAACTCACGAGCTCGGGTTATACGGTTACATGCAAGGACGAAAATAAGTACAAATACTTACAAGCACGGTTCCAAGCTTCTAGGAAATTCACCCCATTGATCACGATGAGCATGGTCTTAACAAAAAATAAGTCAAGTCAGAATTGTTGACTACCCTTGTCGTCCATCCTAAAGACCAGGGATTTGCTTATGCAATGTCGAATGTTCAACATCGTGCCCCCGTAGAAGTTAGGCATGAACAGGTGCACCAATGCCGCAGAGTAATATCAACGCCAGCCAGCTCAATAAACTTGGACAACATCTTGATCACCTTGTAGACCAAGGGCGCGAGTTGAGCCAGACATACCCGGCAATAGCGGAAAAATTTCTCTACCGAAGAGGGAAGAGGAAACGAGTAACCAACGGTAAAGGAATAGGCAAAAAGAGCATAGTACCCTAGACGATGAGTGTACACTTCATCATCATCGGCGGGTACGAGATTTACTTGGTTAGGAAGGCCATGCGCAGCCTTGAACTCCGCTAAATGCTTGGTCACTAGAGAGGATCGGAAAACCTCAGCAACCACCTCGCCGTTGCAAATTCGATTTCGCGTCGGGGTTGCGGGAAATAATTTCTTCTGCTGAGGGAAGAGCCTCCGCTTCAATGACGGAGATGGCGTCTCCTCCACGAATGGAGGCTGCAACAGCTAGTGGAGTAGCTTGAATCTCCACCACGAACATCAAAAAGCAAGTTAGACATTGTCACAACCCCAATTTCCTCCGAAGTCGTGATGGAACCTAGTTCTTAAGACTAGGTAAGCCCAACACTTGTTGATTAAATAGTAAATTTCTAACCAATTAACTATTAAATATAAAATAGAAGTTTCTATAATAAGGCAATAATCTCAACATGATACAATATTCCAAAATTGGTAGTACAAGTCACAAGTTTTTTAAGAGTTCTAGAATTAACAACACATCACTGTCCCGGAATAATAGGAAACAATGGTAACAAAATACAATAGAAGGTGACTTCGGAGCCTGTGAATGCCCAGCAAGGTTACCTTGAAGTCTCCAGCCGCACACTTCAGCCACACAGGCATAAATCTCAAAACTAGCTCGATCTGAAGTACCTGGTTCTACATAAAAATATGTAGAAGTGTAGCATGATTACACTACAGTAGTAACCAATAAGTATCAAGCCTAACCTCGGTAGAGTAGTGACACTTACCAGACATGAAAACCTGCGCAGGATAATACATAAAGCTAACAAGAAAAGAATATCAATATAAGGCCAATAACAGAAAGATTTTAAATTTACATTCAACAGTGAAGATAAGGGGAGCACGAATTACAACAAAAAACAACCAAGTAATTAAGAAACAACATAGTCAGGGTACCGACGAAATATGAATGTGTTCAAGTAGGGGAGACGATGAATAATCAAACAATCAAATTATTCCAAATGCACAAATTTCAACAAGAATTAACCCAGGTACCACTCCTCTTAAATCTCAGATCATAAGTCACAACTTCCAAACTTACACACATGGCACCTTGTGCCCATATTTTTCCAAGTTACTTTCGCATGGAAAAATTCACGTGCTACCATGTACATAGTATCCATGTCAAATGCTAATAAATAATATTCAAGGGATCTATTCATATACAATAAAGTAAAATCTCAGTTTCTGAACCAAGTAGGAAATCAATGAAGAAATAAGTTTATTTTAGGAAATATTTTCAAATAAAATTAAGCATCGGATAAGCTACTGATTTGAATATAGAATTTAATAAATTAAAACATAATAGCAATTCCTTTTTGGGTAAAGTAAAAATATCAGATAGGGTAAGGAGATTAAGTTGAGGAATTAATGAAAGTGAAATATGATGACTATTAAAAATAGTAAAGTACCGATTGAAACAACGAGTTTTAACTTAAAAGTTACATTAGATAAGCATGTTATTAATTCCTTTATTAAAAATCATTATGTTACTAGCAATTCAATAAGGTACGATATAATGACTCAGCATAGTAAATTCATCTTGAAAATCAACTCACCGAAATAACAGTAATAGGAAAGGAAAGCATGGAATGACAGCAAAGCAGTAAACTAACGAAAATAACTCAATCCTCAAAATTGGTAAATCTAACAATATCCGTCCTCAAAATCTCATATGCTAAATACTGAAAGCTAAAACATTACAACAATAAATACAACACATACAATTTGTTACAGTGTGCAATAGGATCCTACCGTACAAACACATTCCTCCCTTATATCACCTGTAACTATCAATAATAATAAGTAAAATATGTTGCGGCGCAACCTGATCCCACCATACAAACACATTCCTCCCTTATTCCACCCGTAAATATCAATAATAATAAATAAAATATGTTGCGGCGCACAACCCGATTCCACCATATAACCAGAGTCAATATCATAATCCTCCTTTATTTTACCATATCAACCCTCCCTTATTTCACCTATTGTGACGTGCAACTCGATCTCATGTATCAATATCAATCCACCCTTATTCCATCTGTTGCAGCGTGCAACCCGATCCACAAGCAATTTAAATTAACAACAACAATCCAACACTTAATTTACAAGAATTTCTACAATCAGAGGGTATGAATACACGACAATAAAAGAATCACATAAAAGTCACGGAGCACAACAAATATTATAAAAAGCAGCAGGACAAATGAAGCACGTGATAACTAAGATGTGCAATTACAACAATTAAGGCAAGTAGCAGGCACGCACGGAGTCATGGAAGGAACTCAACAATTAAGAGGTCACAAGACAATAAGGAAAGCAACAACTTCAACTAAAGCATTTAAGTGCACAATAACAGGTAAAAGGAAGAACAAGTGCTAATAACGTCAAGTAAAGCATGTAAGAGTAGACTAATGATAAAAGATATCACAGATTCTGACACTTCAATTAAAGGCATAGAAAGTGTTTAGATACTCAAAACTGGTCAAACACCACATATAGGTCACGTACCCACTCGTCACCTCGCGTACACGGCCTTCACTTAACACGAATAACACATTTATCTTGAATCTTAAGGGGTAGTTTCACCCACACAAAGTTAGGCAAGATACTTACCACAATTCGGCCAAATCGATTATGCAAATTAGCTTTTCCTCTACAAATTCACCTCCGCTCGGCTCAAGTTGGCCAAAGACAACTTAAATACATCAAACAATGCAAGAGAAAACAACTTCAATTAACAAAGCTATGATCTTTATACAATTTTCAAAAAGTCAACTCTGGGCTCGCCCAGTCAAAACCGCACGAGTCCATATATGTATTTTGTTTCCAAATCCGAGTCCAATTCGACTCTAAAATCCCAAATTTTTATTTTTCTCAAAACTTGACAAAATCTCCAAATTTTTCCCTTAAATTCTTATGAATTTGATGTTAAATCTAATGCATAATCACAAAATATAATTAAAAGTTGATTAAAATTACTTACCCGATAGTTTGGTATGAAAATCCTTCCACAATATTGCTTCTCATCGAGGCTAGGGTTCAAAACATGATAAAATGAAGCTAAGTCTTGAAATGAAAGTCTTAATAACAGCCTTAGATGTCGCATTTGCGACATCCGAATCTCAAATGTGATGGCTGCAAATGCGACAAAAGCATCGCAAATGCGAAGGCTGACCAGCTCTGTCAAAGTCGCAAATGTAACACAAGACTCGCAAAAGCAAGCTTAGAGTTTTCGCAAAAGCGACAGTTTGTGTCGCAAATGTGGAAGTTTCCTAATTGAAAAGGAAAACTCCCCTGACCCAGCCCATCGTCGCAATATTGAGAATGGTCTCCAAAATGCGAGAACAGACACCAGCAAAGTTGAACCTTCTTCCAACACTCCGAACAAGTCTGAAACCCATCCGAGCCCTCGAGGCTCTAACCAAATGTCCACACAAGTCTAAAAATATTACACAAACTTGCTCACGTGATCAAAACACCAAAATAACCTCTAGTTTCACGAATCAGATGCCAAAATGCATGAAATTACAATGAACTTCAAAAACTTCTAGAATGCAACCAAGCATCCGAACCATATCAAAACAACTCCAATTGACACTGAATTTTGCAAACAAGTTCCATATGACAAAACGGGCATATTCCAAGTCCTGAAACCAAAATCCAAACTTGATAGCCTTAAAGTCAAACCATGGTCAAACTTAGGAAGATTATAAACCTATAGATTTCCAACTTTCGCCAAATGATGCTGAAACCCTCTAGAAATATCCAAATGCAAATTCGGGCATATGCCCAAATCCAAAATTACCATCCGGGCCTACTAGAACCATCAAAACTCCATCCGAGGTCAAATACCCAACAAGTCAAACTTGGTCAATTCTTTCAACTTCGAACTTCTCAAATGAAAGTCACTCCTTAAAATTATTTCCGAACTATTCAAAAACCCAAACCGATTATGCACACAAGTCATATTACACTAGGTGAAGCTACTCATGACCTCAAACTGCCGAATCGGACGCGATTTCTCAAAATGACCAGTCGAGTCGTTACAGACATGGTTGTAAAGTTTGGGGAATTTAGGAAGGGAAAGGGTTAAGAAAATAGAACAAAGCATTGGAAACAATAAGTAGAGAAATGACAGTGATCATCCCTCCTTTTAAAGGAGGGACCTTGGGATTTGAAGCAACTCGTCATGATTGCAGTCGCAGGTGAAATGATAGAATCAATCCTCAAGATACATGTGTCCTGATGCGACGCATCAGGAACCGACATCATCATGATGAATTACATCATGTCCCATCTACGTCAGCTTCTCTCCAAATGTTACCCGAAAAAATCAAGACAATAAGAGTTCAAAATATGCGGTTCTCGTAATGCCACACCACCTGCCTCTGACAATGACCACAACCATTATTATCCATTTATCAAGGTCGTCCCAGAGGATGACCTTGACAAGACGAGGGACTAATTGTTTAGGTAAAAAACTTTATTTTATATATTTGACCCGGTCAATGGTGACAAAGCCTTTAAAGGCCGAGACGAGTCAACCTGACCCCAAAAGGTTAAGGTTAGGTGAGAAAGATGAATTGTAGTTGAGGTCGAGATAGCTTAGCAGAAAACAAGGACAAGGCTGAGCACCAGATTTTAGTACGAAGTGACGACCAGTTTAGGATTTAGATTTCCTAAGGAATATTTCAATAGATATTCCTTTCTATTATACTATCTAGGTTTTGTGATCTATGTATCCCTATAAATAGGAAGAGATGTAGTTGAAGAAGGGAATTGACCATTTTTGTAAAAATATCATTGATATTTTCTGTGCAAGATTCTCTCTTGATTGAATAGAAACAAATCCTAACTTTACACTTCTTCTTTTTTATCCTTCTCTCCCGATCTAAGAAGAATCGGAATATTCAACTACTTATCACCATCCATCATTGTCAGAAAACATATTGGAAAATTTTACCCTTATCGGGTGAACTTTATCTCATTTATTACTTAAAAGCCATTTATGATCATTCATTATTGTCTTTAACGTTTATAAGCTTTTATTACTCATCATTATTTTAAGATAATATTGTTTAATATTACACATTTAAATATTCGCCCTAAAAGTGCTAGATCTGCTACTGGATATTGATATTGACTATGATTAACCCTATTTTTCTATAAATCTAATTGTATAAAGGGTGCTCACCCTTGTCCTTGTCTTATGCTAATCCATCTCAACCTCGACTACACTTTATCTTTCTCATCTGACCTCGACCTTTTGGGGTCAAGTTGACTCTTCTTCAAAAAATTTGTCATCGTTGACCGGGTCAAACACATAAAATGAAAATTTTCACCCATACAACTAGGAATCTATTAAATCACTTAAGGGTATGGTCTATTGGGAAATAAACGAAAAAGAATCGTAAGATTTTAGGTTTAAATAGAGAAATAAAAATACTACTAAGTAATTTTTTTCTTACTGTCCTAAATTGGTGGGCAAAATTATTGAGCCCTTGTGCCGGTAGTAGGTAAATAGATACCTTAGTCAAGGTATGCA
Organism: Nicotiana tabacum; assembly: GCF_000715075.1. Lineage (NCBI taxonomy): Eukaryota > Viridiplantae > Streptophyta > Magnoliopsida > Solanales > Solanaceae > Nicotiana > Nicotiana tabacum. The sequence goes on along the minus strand of NC_134080.1, from coordinate 41,731,628 downwards.
TAAGTTGGCTTGAACACAGGGGCGTATCTATGTGTTGGAGCATGGGGTACGTCAACCCATGCTCCTCTCTCTATGCCATGTATAATAATATTATATTTCTTTAAAATTGCTTAAATATACATGTGTGCACTTAAGCTCAAAGTGTCTTATGGTTCAGCGATTATTGAGTGCACCTTTACAAGTGAAGTTAGAGGTTCAATTATCAGTTTGTAAGCATGTCTAGTGTCCCCTCTTATGTTTTAATTAAATTTTTCTTTTTTCTTTTTGTATTTGGTTTATTCATTTAAAATCTTCAAATCTAACACATCGAAATCCTTGATCTCCCTTTGTCATCGCCAAATTTTATGTAATTAAAACTAACAGTGGAAGATGTAGAATGGTTCAATGATCTCAGCATTTGATATTAAGGATAGGTATATATGTTAAAAATCACTAAAATTATAAGAAAAAAAGTTTAATTTTAACCTCTAATTTCTAAATGGTAATGACTTCATGGTAAGAACCTAAAAGTTGAATCCGTCAAATATAAATTCTAGATTCACATTTTCTAATCGTGCGCCTATCTTCATGTAACGACCCGACCGGTCGTTTTGAGTATTTGCACTTTGCTTGATAGTTTACGGGCATGAGTAGCTCTGTATGATGTATTATGACTTATATAAATCGTCGATTTTGATTTCTAGATTATTCGGAATTGATTTGGAAGAATGATTCTCAATTAGGAAGCTTTAAATTTGGAAGAGTTGACCAAGTTTGACTTTTTAGTATTTGACCTCGAATTAAAGTTTTGATGGTTCCGTTAGCTTCGCTGGGTAATTTTGGACTTAGGAGCACGTCCAGATTGTGATTTGGAGGTCTGTTGTAGAATTGGGCTTGAAATGGCGGAAGTTGAAATTTTGAAAAGTTTAACCGAGAGTGGACTTTTTGATATCGGGGTCGGATTTTGATTCCGAAATTTGGAGCAGGTCCATAATATCAAATGTGAATTGTGTGCAAAATTTAAGGTCAATCAAACGTGATTTGATATGTTTCGACATTGGTTGTGAGAGTTTGAAGTTTCAAAGTTCATTGATTTTGAATTGAGGTGTGATTCGTCATTTTGATGTTGTTATGTGTATTTTAAGGCCTCGAGTAGGTTCGTTTTATGTTATGGGACTTGTTGGTATATTTGGACGGGGTCCGGAGGTGCTCGGGCGTGTTTCGGATTAATTTCGGGCTAGTTTTTCTCCATGTTGTTATTGCTAATTTTATGGTGTTTCAGCTGTGCTTCGCGATCGCGGATGGAGCAACGCGTTCGTGAAGGGTATTTTGGTCAGTGCAATGATTTGTTCTTCGCGTTCGCGCTTTCTTGGTCGCGTTCGCGGTGGGTTGATGTGGTGTCCTTCCCGTTCGCGTATGAAGGATCGCGTTCCCGTAGTGTTGAGATTTGGCAACTGGAGCTGGAGAATCTTTCATTGCGGTCGCGTAATATGAGTCGCGTTCCCGAAGCTTTGGCAGCAGTGGTCATCGCGTTCGCGTGGGGCATATGTCGAACGCGTAGAGTCTTTTGTGGAAGTGTGCATTTTGTTCATCACGAACGTGATAGTTTTCCCGCATTCGTGTAAGAGGAGGTTTGGACAGATTATAAAGTACTCTATTTCGAGGGTTTCAGCCATTTTTACATTTGGGAGCTATGGAGCTCGGATTGAGGCGATTCTTGAAGCAATTTTTACCTTTTGAATTGGGGTAAGTGTTCTCTATTTAGTTTTGGTTATATTTCATGAATCTATCTTCGATTTCAGCGTTTGGTTGATGAACTTTAAAGAGGAAATTGGGAGTTTTGGCCTAAAGTTTCATAATATGAATTTCTGATTTTTGAACATCAATTTGAAGTCGAATTTGAGTGAAACTAGTATGGTTGGACTCGTAATTGTATGAATTGTTGGATTTTATAAGTTTTGTCGGGTTCCAAGGCGCGGTCTCGGGTGTGATTTTTGGCCGGTTTTGGGTTTTGATTAAGGATTCAATCTTTATCATTTGAAATTATTTCCTTGGGCTTTATTTGATGTATTTGAGTAGCTTTTGGCTATTTTTGAGCCGCTCGGAGGTTGCTACGTGCGTGATGGCATTTTTGGAGCATCGCTTGGCTTGCTCAGTATCGGAATTGGCTTATTCGAGGTAAGTAACACTTCTAAACTTGGTGATGAGGGTATAAAATCACGAATTACGTGTTATGTGATTGGTATTGAGGTGATGTACATGTTAGGTGATGAACGTGTGGGCGTGCACCATATGAATTCCATGGCACTGTATAGTGATCATATTTTGTTGATATCCATATTTTCACCATGTGATAAAGTAATTGAGCTGTAAATCATGTTAGATATCATGTTTAGGCTTTATGTCGATACTGTTGGGACCCATAGTGGTCATTTCTTTCTGTCATCTTACTGATTTTACTAATATTTCGTACTCAGTCATATTTATGCATTCATATCATATCTCGATCTCAGTTGTTATTTATTAATATATATCATTGTTGTCGGGCTAGTTTTATGATATTGTGATCCCGTGCGTGAGACTGGAGAGATTGATGACGAAGTGAGGCCGAGAGCCTAATTATGAGTGACAGTTATGGGATCGGACTGCACGCCGCAGCGGTTATATTGATTTTATGATAGCGCTTGGGCTGTAAGAGCCCCTCCGTAGTCTGTCACATCCCCAATGAGCGCGGTTGATTATATTGAGAGATGGGTCTTCTCTGGACATGGATTTTGTTCGAAGCATTATATACCTAGAGATGGATCTTCTACACGGGCTAGATTGGCCTTACTCAGTACTGAGCGATTGTTGGTCAGTTGATGTATATATATTCCGGGATGGATCTTCTCTGGCCGGATTGGCCATACACGGTACTGAGTGATTGGGCATGATGAGCAGAAAGTGTGAGACAGTGAGATTGAGTACTCTGAGAGTGTGAGTACATGATTCATCATGCATGACATTAGCATGCTCACATGACATACAAGCATAGAGATGCATTTTTCTCATGTTGTACAGTTGTGAGCACGTGATTTTTGTTTTTGCGCGACAGTCGCTCCAAAAGAATAAAATTGGTCCTGCTGTACAATTCTTGGATTTTTTGTGCGGCACTTTGTTGATTTATTTGTGACTTTGGCCCATTTTTATTTATTTACTTTATTAAAACAAAATAAAAAAAATGTGTACGTGTCATGCATAATCTGAACCGTAACATGGTTTAAATAGAAAGGCATAAACAGGCATCTTTGTCCGTGATTTTGTTTTGTTTGATTTTACTTGTTTTGAAATATTTTAGTGTGTGTGCGAATAATTGTATTGAGTGTGTATTTAATTTTTAATTTTTTGTTTAGTTTTGTTTTTAAATAAATAAGGAAAAGAAATAAAAAAATAAAAAAAAAGAAAAGAAAAGGTCCCTTTCTTCTTCCGGACTTGGGCCAATTTTAACAAAATTGGCCCAAACAAATAGCCCAAAACCCAGGCCTGCCCGGTCCAGACCACCTGATGCCCAGAGAATCTAAACGACGTCGTTTCGGTACAGGTTGATCTGGGCCGTTGATCTCAAATTGATCAACGGCCAAGATCAATTCCCCATAACCCACCAATAAACCCGACCCGTCTCACCCGGACCGGCCCCAACCCTCAACCCTCAACCCTCAAAATGACACCGTCCCATTTAAGCCTTCAGATCCAGACCGTAGATCCAGATTGATCTAACGGTTGAGATCAACCCACCCACTAACTATATAAGCCTAGATCCTTACCCTACCCCCCTAGCCAACACCCCCGCCTTCGTCTTCACCAAACCCATCCCCTTCAAACCCTAGCCGCCCCTGCACACCTTCACCAGAAACCTGGCGGCCTGAACGCCGGTGACCTCCACCTGAACACCATAGAACCCCCATGCCATCCTGAACCTAAATCTACCAACCACACACTTCGAATCCTACCCCACCTTCTTGAATCTTCATTTGAAGATTCAAGTCGGAACCTAATCTACACCAACCAACCCAAGCTTCACACCAGACACTCCCCAGACCCTCCTCGTGACCAAACCATACTTGGTTTGGTCCGAATCTAACCAGGGAAACACGAATCCCAGATCTAAGTTTTTGAACTCTAGTTTTCCCTGTGCATGTTCCGTGTTTTGTTCAAAATGAAGAGATTAAGGTCTAATGGACCTTAATCGAGGTGTTTCTCATCCGAGAAACACTTCGTTTAAAAGTCCATTCAACCTTAAAGAAGGTCTGTTCAAACACCAGTGGATTTTTCTGATTTGTTCCTTAAAAAGATTTGAGGTGAGTCTTGTTTTCTTTTCTTTATTTTTGTTTTATTTCGTGTGATTTGTTTTTTAAAAAGGGTTCTGTTCATATTTGTTTTGATTTTTGTTTGTCCACTTTGCTTAAACCTCTGTGTTTGTCTAAATCCCCCCCTCTTATTCTGATAAGGCATGTGTATTGGTTGTGTTTCGAGTTTGTACTGACTAGCTAACTCCTCAAGTGCATCTCTGCTTAGTCAGTATAATTCAAACCATGTATCGATACTGTTAAATGTCGGATTTTTGGTTACGATTGTGTATGTCAATGCTAATATAGTCGAGTCGACATATGTCGTCAATTAGTTTCAACTGTCTGAACAAAGTAAATCGATTTGCTTCTGATGAACATTTGCCTTGAGTCAATTAAGAACCAGCTTTGTTTACTTATAGATTGTTTGAATTGATCAGTTAATGTAAAAAGGATTGTTTATGTTTAAATTCTGAATTGGAAGGCAGGTGCACTCGTGCACAACATGTGCATTGGTGCACCTCATGTGCCTTGTGCACAGCCTGTTTTTCTGCATAAGAAGGCTTTTAAGTTTTAAACAATTTGACAGCATATGCTGTCAGGTATATTCTGCCGCCCATACCTTGCTTTAAGTTTAAAAAATGTTAAACCTTTTAAAAGTAAGTCTGCCAGGGAATGTTGATGGGGTTTAATACTTGATTAGCTAAAGTTGGAATTGAAATGGAAGGCACATGGGAAGGGTACTGGGATATTCTGAAAACAGGCTGTTAAAAGAGATAGTTTTGAGGCCTATAAAAGGACTGAACCTGGAAGGAAAAAAAAGGGGAGGAGATACAAAAAGAAAACGGACTTTGAAGGTTAAAAAAAAAAAGAAAAACACACTGTGAGGAGTTTGGGCAGGAGAGCTGAAATACATACAAAATAGATACACATAGATAGAGAGAGTTTAATGGATAGAAGGGATACAACCAACAATCAGAAGCTTTTTTCCTCCTATTATTACTGGGTTTCAGTTGTTCAACCTGTTCAAATCAATTCTGATTCTTTGAAATTCTAGTTGTGTCTATTAGTCGAGTGTTTTCATTGGTTCACTACTGGTTTGGTCTGTCTGGATTTCTGATTCTATTCCACTGGGTGTTGCTGCTATTTGGCTATTGCTTTCTATTGGCCATAGTTGCATCTCTGCACTCGAGCCTGTTTCTGGCTGCATTGTTTTGCCTGCTGCTATTCTGCCTTGTTGCTACTGATAGTACTGTTACTGCTGCTGCATTTGTTCATTGTTACTCTACTGATTGCCCTTTTCTTCAATTGCAAATATTCCCAGGTACACAACCTTTGAACCTTGTATTGTTGAAAGTTTGAAGTTGAAGCAGAAATAAAGAAATGAACAACAGTTTATGTTATAGCACTGGTGTAAAAAGATAGTTTGAATGTTAGTTGGGCCTGTATTTTTACTGCGAAATGCAAATATTCTGTATAAACTAGCATACATTCTGTTTAAGATGAACTGTTAGATAGCATGGTTCAACAGTAATGACAGCATGACATAGACAGCATGTTTTGATTTAGTATATATTCAGTTCAGTATAACACTTGTTTGGTTTAGTTATGACTGTATAACATAGAGTCATGGTAAGCACTTGTATGTATTTTTCCTAGACCACTGAATTGACAAAACTGTGGTACTGGGTCCGGGATAAATGTATCCCAAACAAACTCCCATACAGTCACATTAAGAGTCTGGCTATGAATGCCAGTTCTCCTGTCAGTTTATTCGTTCCAATGCAGGTTCGATACTGGGTTTCGGTATAGATTCTTTGTTTCGAAATGATGTGATGATTGTTGAGAAAAACTAATAATCATTTTTGAGTTCAATTAGTAGTAATTTCCCTAATAAAACAGCCGATTTCGTTTTATCAATTTCAAATAGGTTAGAGTGTTAAAAATAGAACTTGGAGGTCGTTAAACATAACTTAATATATGTTGTTAGTTTGTTTGCAATCTCACTTAGCGAATTAATAAGCATATTCACTCGATGAAGACAAAGCATGCGGTAACCCTCACCTCATGAACAATCAATCAGGTAATCAAACAAGTTTAGGTTCGGCAAACATAATAAGGATTCAGTCCGTATTTGTCCAAACCCGCAAAATTCGGCATCATCCTTCTCTTTAAAGATAAATGTAGTAGAAATGTAGTCATTGTAGGGTACCCTTCTAAAATAATGAGACGAGCCTCGCCGAATAAAAATGCAAATTGCGGGGCCCTCAATAATTGATCATAATAAATACTTAGAATTTGGGACGGGCTGTTTAGTGAATTCCACTGCCCTCCCCAAAGACAATAACGCGTTAGATTCTTTAGGCGCGACTTAATTAAATTACATTCTTAAATTCGGGTGCGCATTTATGTGACCCAAATTCAAATCTCAACGGAGTCGAAATGTGTTAACAACTACGGGTGCATTGATTGTGACGTGGTTCGAGATGCATTTTCACGACGTTGCAATTCTATAAAAATAAATGATAATAATAAAAGCGGTTTAAACTTAATAAAAGCACGTAAGTCACAACATGTACTTAAATCAGATATTTAGCCATTGTAACAATTTGAGCGACCGTGCTAGAACCACGGGATTCGAGGGTGCCTAACACCTTCCCTCGGGTCAACAGAATTCCTTACTTAGAATTTCTGGTTCGCAGACTTCATTTGGAAAAGTCGAAAATTTCCTCGATTTGGGATTCAAGATAAACCGGTGACTTGGGACACCAAAAGCCAAACCTTTCCCAAGTGGCGATTCTAAATTAAATAAATAATCCCATTTCGAATATTGTCACTTAAATTGGAAAAACTCCACCCGCGCACTTAACCCTTCGGGGACGGGCGCGCAAAAAGGAGGTGTGACAGCTCTGGCGACTCTGCTGGGGATTATTTACCCAGAACCTCCGGTTCAGGGTTCAAGAATTCGAGCTTAGAATAATTGTTATATTTGGCTTTATTATCTGATCTTTATTACATGTTTTGCATAAAAGTGCCAAATGTTGTCTTTTACCGCTTTGATATTATCTGAACTGTATATAAACTGTGCCGAAACCTTTCTCTTCTTACCTCCGGGGAGAAGTTCGCTGGTCGAGACTCCCTATTCTGTTAATGTCAATACCCAAAATAAGAAAGAGGATGGACAAGTTACAAAGCCGGACGATCTCGCGGGTCCCCGGTACGTAGCCCCCTCCTCGACTCGAGTTGTCCGCTCGGGTACACAGTCTAGAACAAATACCCAGGTTACGAACCTAGTATAACGAAACTTCATGCCGGATCCCTAGTAGGAACGCTTATTTGCATCATATTGCATTTTACTTAGGGGACTCAATACAGGGGTTGGGTCCGTCTAGGACAGGCAACCTGAAATGGAAAAAATCATCATGCTGCATTCCTATCTGTGTTGTGCATTTATTTGCTTCGGTTCCGCATGTCGACCGGTTCCTAAAAAAAAAGGGAAAAATAGCAGTGTAGGGGAGATAATTACTTATTTTTGGAAAATAGAACCAATGTCCAAGTAGTGTCAAAACCTCGCCGGAATTTTTCTAAAAAAAAAACTGTTTTGTTTATTGAGAGTTGTTAAAAAAAAATATACAAAAATTTTTCTTTTATCACTTTCAAAGATCAAAAAAAAGGGTATTTATTTTAAGAGTAAAAAAAAAACAAAAAAAAATCGAAAATTCATAATTTAAAAATGTGTTGTTTCTTTTGTAGTACCCCTTTTACGAATTCAGACTAATAGTCCAAATTTTTTCTAAAAAAAATAAAAAAAAAATAGTTCCTTTAATCTTTCTCTTTTCAAAAACAAAAAAAAATATAAAAATACGTATTCCTGATTTCTAGGTTTATTCGATTTTTCCTATTTTTACGATATTCCCGAACTACGCCGGTTTATTCGATTTTTCCTATTTTACGATAGACCGAACTACGCGGGTCTGATTCTCACCGGATATGAGATACGTAGGCAAACCTCATCGGTTCCGGCCCCAATTTTTAAAATCCAAAAAAAAAATATTTTTTTCTTTAGAAAAAAAAAAGAAGTTTTCTTTAAAATAAAATAAAAAAAAATAATAATAAAAAAAAATAGTCTTCTTCTTTCTGAAGTCTTTCATATGAAAAAATGAAATAAGCAGCAACAAAAATCAAAAAATAATACTCTTTGCTTTCTAGTCTCTTTTTGTAAAATGTCCAAAAAATATATATATTTGAAAAATTGAATTTCAAAATATTAGAATTTTTCTTTAGAAGTGCTTTTGTAAATAAATAAAACTCATAATTCCGCATCATTTTCTTATTCCCTCTTTCAAAATTCAAGAGGCAACATCATATACATTCTTTCTTCCGTAGAAAAGGTAAAACAAAACAAAAAAAAAAAACCAACCAAACATATTTTCTTTTCTTAATAAATTTCCAGAATTCAAGTCAAAAGCAAATAAATTTTAGAAGTCTTTCTTTAAAAAATAAAACAAAAATCAAAATAAACAAAATTTTCTTTCTTCTTTTAAAGTATTTCTTTCAAAAATTCCAAAAAAAAAAAATAAAAAAAAATGAATAAGTAAATAAACAAAGAATAGTCAAATCTTTTGAGCCCTATGCTAAATGAGCATTTGCTTCTTTATTTTTGTTAGTTTCGAACTACGTAATGATCTGATTCACGTAGGCATCGTGATACGTAGGTAATCCTCATCGGATCCGGTCGCATTTCTTTTACTGCAAAATAAAAAAAAATAATGATAAAAGAAAAACAAAAAAAAACAAAAAAAAAAATAAAAAAATAAAAAATAAAAAAAGAAAAGAAAGGGGAAAAACTAATAAAAATGCCGGAATGACGCATGCTCTCGTAGCAAACATATAGTAATCCACTTAACTGTATAGGTGCATCATGCCCAACGTGAGATTAACTATATGTTATTTGCTGCAAATTAACCGTGCGCTTGTCGATGAGTATATCCAGGGTTTTTGAAAGACGGTTGGTTTGGTGAAAGTCTGGCCTCGCACCCATACTTCACAAGGTCAAGGGGAAGTGTTCAGCTGCCTAGGGCCAGAAGCGGTACTCACACTTACTTCACCAGGTCAAAAGGAAGTGTGGGAATGTCTTCAGAAATTCCATTGCAAACAATCCCTGTTTCTGAGGAGAGTTCGATCCCAGCCGTCCTCACGCCTGAATCCGCAACTGCGGAGGAAAATAGAATCCTACGGCTCCGCATGCTGGAAATGCTGGACGACTGGAATAGTGGGAAAGAGCCGCCAAGTGTCATCCCCGGATTCCCTGAATTATTCTCCAGGTCAAGTGGGACTTCAAATGTTCCCATAAATTATCCTGCTACCCCATTCGGGTACCCAGCCACCTCAGCCTTCTCTGCTGGATCGCCTTCTGACCCTCATCCCCGAATGTCAGCCACCGATGCAAGCATAAACATCTTTACTGCATCGCCTTGCCCGATTACGGCACAACCCGCCACGTACAAGCCAAGCTTTGACTCATCCTCTTTTACATTCCAAGCACCATCGTTCTCAATGGAACCAACTAGATTCGCCACCAGCACTAATCCTCTACCGCCTCAGTGCGAGCTTGCACCCAGGCAGGATCAGAGCCCCAGAATTGCAGAACAAAATGAGATTGCCAAGAGAATGAGAAGCCTTGAACAAAGTTTGAAAAATATGCAAGGATTGAGCGGACAGAAGAGCGTCTCTTACGCCGACCTATGCATGTTCCCTCACGTGCACCTGCCAGCAGGTTTCAAGACCCCAAAATTCGAGAAATACGATGGGCACGGTGACCCCATTGCACATCTTAAAAAATACTGCAATCAATTGCGGGGAGCCGGCGGAAAAGAAGAACTGCTAATGGCATATTTTGGAGAAAGTTTGGTGGGAGTCGCTTCGGAATGGTATATGGACCAGGACATATCTCGCTGGCATATATGGGATGATCTTGCCAGAGACTTCATAGGGCAGTTTCAATACAATATCGACATCGCACCAGACAGAAATGCTTTGTCAAACTTAAAGAAGAAACCCTCGGAAAGTTTCAGAGAATACGCCATCAAATGGCGTGAGCAAGCGTCAAGGGTAAAACCTTCCATGGACGAGATAGAGATGGTCACTACTTTTCTCCAGGCTCAAGAGTCCGACTATTTCCAAAACATGATGTCGGCCATGGGAAAGCCTTTCGCAGAAGCGATTAAGATTGGAGAGATGGTGGAGAACGGTTTGAAAACAGGAAGAATTTTGAGTCAGGCAGCCATAAGGGCAACCTCCCAGGCCGTCCAAAGCGGGTCTGGAGGAATGGCAACAGGGAAGAAAAAAGAGGAAACATCCATGGCGGTATCAGAGATGGGAGAATATCATAATCCCGGGCTTTGTTCTTCGGAAAGAACCTCGCAACATTATTTCCCCCACCAAAATGCGACCTACGCTCCTCAACCCTACATGGTCATGAGCACCCAGCCTTATATCCAGCGGTCACAACCAGTCAATCGGGGGCAGGCCCCACATCCTAGGAATCAGCCTCCTCACCGAAACCACTACAATCCTCGACCTCCTCCAAATAATTTCCGTCCTCGGGAACCACCCAGGAGACCCAACTACACACCAATCGGTGAACCCTATTCCACCCTATTCCCTAAGCTTGTCCAAATGAATTTGTTGCAGCCCATACCACCGAACGGGCAGAACCCGGGATCACCATCATATCAGCGGGGTGTCAGATGTGCATACCATTCAGGGGTAGAAGGGCACGACACCAACGACTGTTGGACATTGAAACAAGCTGTGGAGAATCTGTTAGACCAAGGGAAGATTGTGTTGAAAGACGAGGATATCCCAAATGTGACCAATAATCCGTTGCCCGCCCACAACAACGGGCCGATAGTTGGGATGATTTGTGAAGACGAGGAAATTGATCCGGCACTTTAAGCGATAATTGCTATTGCTGATACAGAAAAAGGACCCAGGGTAACTCCGGAGCAAGAAAAAGGAATAAGTGATGTATTCAAGCAGGCCTCCATGGTATGGGGGACGATCAAACAACCTCGGCCGAACGAGCCAGTGTTTGTCGGACGCATACCACAGGAACCAAAATACGACAAAGAGGGAGATGATGAGGTGTCCCCGCTCGACGAGAGCGAGGAAATATGTGAGGTGACAAGGGAAGAGCTATGCACATGGTCCAGCCAGGAGAGGGCACTAGCGTCGTTGAAGTATCGTACATGGGACCAAGCACCTAGTTTCAAAACTAGAAGGCTACGCCATTCTTGAGCAAACGGAAGTCCTAATGAACCTGTCTTGCCACTTTCTCTGCATCATGAGTAACCCCAGAGGGTGGCTCGGATGTTTTTCTTCAGTTTCATGTTTTTAATTTCCTGAATGTCAACCTTTTTCCTTATCTTCCCCAAAATGCCAAGAAATGAAATCGTGCTTGATTACTCACTTTCTTCTTCTATGTTTTCTTTTGTGTTCTCTTCAATTCTGATAAATGCAGCTTTAAATAACATGACATGTTTGAGGACTTCATGCCCGGATCACGAGAACTCCGATCAGATTTCAAATAATGAGTCAAAAATTTGAGATATAAAGGATTTGAAAAATAGGAACAACTAAAGAAAATTGGTTCATGGTTTGGAGAATGTCCGTCACTAAAACAAAGTTTGAGAGCAGTAAATGGGTTTAGACCCGTACAGAATGATAACCTTAATAACTGCGGTTTGTCACGAGCAATTGTACCAAAAAGAAAGAAGGGTTCATACGTCATCGAAAAACGTTACCAAATGGAGCATTTGTATCTGGGCGACGTCGGAAGAAACGACGTCAGCCTTGCTTGGAAAGCAAGTGCAGTGATATGTCTAAATCCCTCTGGCGATATCTTTACACAGTTTGAGATGACGAAGGCTTTCATTCTCGCTACCCAAACACTATCAACCCTTTGCAAACCCATTTGAGCTGGTTACTCTTCTTTGATTACCCTCTTTGGAACCTGAAAATATTATTGAAAAAAAATGAATGAAAAAAAAAGAAGAAGAAGAAGAAAGAATTGGAAGAATGAGGAAATATATACATCAAAAAAAAACCAAAAAAAGGGACCATATGAACTACGTCTGACTTGATTCCGAAAGGATACATAGGCAACCTCTCCTTGGGGTTCAGTCACACCAACAATAAATCCAGGAATTCCCCCGAAAGTAAAACTGGGGCAGAAGTTATAATAATTCGGCAATAATCCCACTCAAAAGTTCCAAGTTGTAGTTCAATCCAAATTCTTTTCACCCCAAACCTTTTTTAAGTCCTTCTGATCAATCAGCAAAGCATTTCAAAATAGGAAGATGGAATTATTTGGGTCCAATACAACAAAATGAGGAGAATAAAGATGAGAGAGTCTTGTCGGTGAAAACCTTTGGGCACCGTGAGGCGACGAGAGAAGAGAAATTAAAATGAGAGAGCTTGTTTAGTAAAAACTCGCAAGGAGTACTAGCAGGCGACAGTAAGAAGAGAAATGAGAGAGGTTGACTAGCGAAAACCCGCAAAGGGCGTTGTCGGCCAAAAAGATGATTCCACCTCAGAAAGTCCTGGCAAGGTTCCCGGGTTTTTGAAAAAATATAGATCTGTTTTGATTCATGAGGAAATGCAAGTTCTCGGAGGTCGGGCATCCAGTCCAAAAGGCATGTCATGTCAGTTTGAAACTGGCATACACTCCAGATAAGTCCCTCTTTTCTCCCCGAAAGGGGCGTTTCTCTTTAAACTCATATGTTCTCCTTTACATAGTTTTCTTTGAGTTCTTTTCGATCTAACTCTTAATTCCGTAGTAATCGCAAAGAAAGGTGGCAGGACCGGTTTTACAGGGCTCCGTTTGGCGAGAGTCGAATAAAATGTACAACCTCGGTGGCGCGTCAGTCCCATCCCGACTGGCCATGGTAGTTGATTTGCTTCCAAAACCGACAAATCCCCACAGGGTATCCCTTGTTACAAATCCCCCACGGAGTTTCCCCTCGTACAATTCCCCAAAGAAGTCCACCCCAGCACATCCCCAGCAAGTTTGCTAAAAAAAAAAATCCCCACAGAGTCTCCCTGATAAAATCCCCACCAAAAATCCCCAAGCAGAACGGGACGGAAAAGCCAAAGCCTTATAAGGCAAATCATCACAAAATCTGGAAACACAAGTCTGAGTAGTCCAAAGGTTTTCGCATGTGAAATCCAATCAATAGCAGAGTTTCTCAACAAGAATTAGGCCAAGACAAAGCAATTGGAACAGTCAAGGCCCCCAAACTAACCGCCGTTTTCAAACTAATAATCTTTCTTTGTTTAGGAAGATTGAGACAGGTGCGACACAAAGTAGCTGTGCAAGAAGCAGGTGTAGCCCAAAAGAGATAAAGCGCGCAAGCATTGAAACAACCTTGCAGCAGAAAACGGCCAAAGGTAAGTTTCCCATAATATTTTCATGCATTTTAATTGAAAACCATGGATCTCCCTGGCATAACCCAAGGGGCTTTATCTACCCAAATCTTCCCGGTATAACCCGATGAATCTTCCCGGCATAACCCGATGAATCTTCCCGGCATAACCCGATGAATCCTCCTGGCATAACCCGATGAATCCTCCCGGCATAACCCGATGAATCTCCCCGGCATAACCCGATGAATCCTCCCGGCATAACCCGATGAATCTCCCCGGCATAACCCGATGAATCTTCCCGGCATAACCCGATGAATCTTCCCGGCATAACCCGGTGAATTTTTCCGGTATAACCCGATGAATCCTCCCGGCATAACCCGATGAATCTTCCCGGTATAACCTGATGAATCCTCCCGGCATAACCCGATGAATCTTCCCGGCATAACCCGATGAATCTTTCCGGTACAACCCGATGAATCTTCCCGGCATAACCCGATGAATCTTCCCGGTATAACCCGATGAATCTCCCCGGCATAACCCGATGAAGCCTCCCGGCATAACCCGATGAATCCTCCCAGCATAACTCAATAACTCTTTTCGGCATAACCCGAGAACCTTTCCATGCAATCAGCATTAGGGTTTTAAACCCTAAACTGAATTATTCCTTTAGTCAGCATTAGGGTTTTAAACCCTAAACTGAACCTTTCCCCAGCTAGCCGGTATTAGGGCTCCAACCCTGAACTGAGCATGCGTATCCTCTTTCATCAATTTTATGAACTTCCTGGTAAATAATTAACGAAATTTTCCTAGTGAAACTGGGGCAGAAAATTTCGTTCGTTTGTTTGTTTTTTCCCGCAGGTCTAACCTCGAGCCACACGGATCGAAATGACCCACGAGATGAGTCTCGACTCAGAATCAAAGAAGAAAAAAAAGACAAAAGAAGACATCCCGAGATATCAGAGTGAATGGAGAGCAGATCGACTCCAACATTTGACTAAGGTCCTAAACCCTGCCAATTGCGTCTCACTCAGTATCCCAGAGGTTAAACAAGTCGCCGCAACTCGCAAGCATCAAGATTCAGATCGGAGTCTACAAGCAGAATCAGCTAAGACCCAAGATCAAGTCGTAAAAGAATCATAGATAGGAATCTTGTAACTAGCAGTTGACATACACATAAGTAGTTAGTTCAGTTTCTAATTTTCGTTTGGTTGTAATAAGGCGGTCAGTGACGCGGCAGTGACAACAACAACAGCAGTAGCAGCAAGCATTGCAATCCCATGGTAGTCCCAGCTACCAAAACTTCTCGAACTACATTGACCTGATTCCTGTTTAGCCCAGGATATGTAGGAAATCTTTGAAGAAAGATTCGGTCAGGTCTTTCAAAAACATGCTTCATACGGAGTGGCCCATAGGCAAAAATCGCTCATACACGCTCACTTTATCTTTGCACGGAAACTCTTCGTGTTTCCGAACAAAGAGGGGCAGCTGTGAGCACGTGATTTTTGTTTTTGCGCGACAGTCGCTCCAAAAGAATAAAATTGGTCCTGCTGTACAATTCTTGGATTTTTTGTGCGGCACTTTGTTGATTTATTTGTGACTTTGGCCCATTTTTATTTATTTACTTTATTAAAACAAAATTAAAAAAATGTGTACGTGTCATGCATAATCTGAACCGTAACATGGTTTAAATAGAAAGGCATAAACAGGCATCTTTGTCCGTGATTTTGTTTTGTTTGATTTTACTTGTTTTGAAATATTTTAGTGTGTGTGCGAATAATTGTATTGAGTGTGTATTTAATTTTTGATTTTTTGTTTAGTTTTGTTTTTAAATAAATAAGGAAAAGAAATAAAAAAATAATAAAAAAAAAGAAAAGAAAAGGTCCCCTTCTTCTTCCGGACTTGGGCCAATTTTAACAAAATTGGCCCAAACAAACAGCCCAAAACCCAGGCCTGCCCGGTCCAGACCACCTGATGCCCAGAGAATCCAAACGACGTCGTTTCGGTACAGGTTGATCTGGGCCGTTGATCTCAAATTGATCAACGGCCAAGATCAATTCCCCATAACCCACCAATAAACCCGACCCGTCTCACCCGGACCGGCCCCAACCCTCAACCCTCAACCCTCAAAATGACACCGTCCCATTTAAGCCTTCAGATCCAGACCGTAGATCTAGATTGATCTAACGGTCGAGGTTCACCCACCCACTAACTATATAAACCCTTCACCATACCCTGCCCCCCTAGCCAACACCCCCGCCTTCGTCTTCACCAAACCCATCCCCTTCAAACCCTAGCCGCCCTGCACACCTTCACTAGAAACCCGGCGGCCTGAACGCCGGTGACCTCCACCTGAACACCATAGAACCCCCATGCCATCCTGAACCTAAATCTACCAACCACACACTTCGAATCCTACCCCACCTTCTCGAATCTTCATTTGAAGATTCAAGTCGGAACCTAATCTACACCAACCAACCCAAGCTTCACACCAGACACTCCCCAGACCCTCCTCGTGACCAAACCATACTTGGTTTGGTCCGAATCTAACCAGGGAAACACGAATCCCATATCTAAGTTTTTGAACTCTAGTTTTCCCTGTGCATGTTCCGTGTTTTGTTCAAAATGAAGAGATTAAGGTCTAATGGACCTTAATCGAGGTGTTTCTCATCCGAGAAACACTTCGTTTAAAAGTCCATTCAACCTTAAAGAAGGTCTGTTCAAACACCAGTGGATTTTTCTGATTTGTTCCTTAAAAAGATTTGAGGTGAGTCTTGTTTTCTTTTCTTTATTTTTGTTTTATTTCGTGTGATTTGTTTTTTAAAAAGGGTTCTGTTCATATTTGTTTTGATTTTTGTTTGTCCACTTTGCTTAAACCTCTGTGTTTGTCTAAATCCCCCCCTCTTATTCTGATAAGGCATGTGTATTGGTTGTGTTTCGAGTTTGTACTGACTAGCTAACTCCTCAAGTGCATCTCTGCTTAGTCAGTATAATTCAAACCATGTATCGATACTGTTACATGTCGGATTTTTGGTTACGATTGTGTATGTCAATGCTAATATAGTCGAGTCGACATATGTCGTCAATTAGTTTCAACTGTCTGAACAAAGTAAATCGATTTGCTTCTGATGAACATTTGCCTTGAGTCAATTAAGAACCAGCTTTGTTTACTTATAGATTGTTTGAATTGATCAGTTAATGTAAAAAGGATTGTTTATGTTTAAATTCTGAATTGGAAGGCAGGTGCACTCGTGCACAGCATGTGCATTGGTGCACCTCATGTGCCTTGTGCACAGCCTGTTTTTCTGCATAAGAAGGCTTTTAAGTTTTAAACAATTTGACAGCATATGCTGTCAGGTATATTCTGCCGCCCATACCTTGCTTTAAGTTTAAAAAATGTTAAACCTTTTAAAAGTAAGTCTGTCAGGGAATGTTGATGGGGTTTAATACTTGATTAGCTAAAGTTGGAATTGAAATGGAAGGCACATGGGAAGGGTACTGGGATATTCTGAAAACAGGCTGTTAAAAGAGATAGTTTTGAGGCCTATAAAAGGACTGAACCTGGAAGGAAAAAAAAGGCGAGGAGATACAAAAAGAAAACGGACTTTGAAGGTTAAAAAAAAAAAGAAAAACACACTGTGAGGAGTTTGGGCAGGAGAGCTGAAATACATACAAAATAGATACACATAGATAGAGAGAGTTTAATGGATAGAAGGGATACAACCAACAATCAGAAGCTTTTTTCCTCCTATTATTACTGGGTTTCAGTTGTTCAACCTGTTCAAATCAATTCTGATTCTTTGAAATTCTAGTTGTGTCTATTAGTCGAGTGTTTTCATTGGTTCACTACTGGTTTGGTCTGTCTGGATTTCTGATTCTATTCCACTGGGTGTTGCTGCTATTTGGCTATTGCTTTCTATTGGCCATAGTTGCATCTCTGCACTCGAGCCTGTTTCTGGCTGCATTGTTTTGCCTGCTGCTATTCTGCCTTGTTGCTACTGATAGTACTGTTACTGCTGCTGCATTTGTTCATTGTTACTCTACTGATTGCCCTTTTCTTCAATTGCAAATATTCCCAGGTACACAACCTTTGAACCTTGTATTGTTGAAAGTTTGAAGTTGAAGCAGAAATAAAGAAATGAACAACAGTTTATGTTATAGCACTGGTGTAAAAAGATAGTTTGAATGTTAGTTGGGCCTGTATTTTTACTGCGAACTGCAAATATTCTGTATAAACTAGCATACATTCTGTTTAAGATGAACTGTTAGATAGCATGGTTCAACAGTAATGACAGCATGACATAGACAGCATGTTTTGATTTAGTATATATTCAGTTCAGTATAACACTTGTTTGGTTTAGTTATGACTGTATAACATAGAGTCATGGTAAGCACTTGTATGTATTTTTCCTAGACCACTGAATTGACAAAACTGTGGTACTGGGTCCGGGATAAATGTATCCCAAACAAACTCCCATACAGTCACATTAAGAGTCTGGCTATGAATGCCAGTTCTCCTGTCAGTTTATTCGTTCCAATGCAGGTTCGATACTGGGTTTCGGTATAGATTCTTTGTTTCGAAATGATGTGATGATTGTTGAGAAAAACTAATAATCATTTTTGAGTTCAATTAGTAGTAATTTCCCTAATAAAACAGCCGATTTCGTTTTATCAATTTCAAATAGGTTAGAGTGTTAAAAATAGAACTTGGAGGTCGTTAAACATAACTTAATATATGTTGTTAGTTTGTTTGCAATCTCACTTAGCGAATTAATAAGCATATTCACTCGATGAAGACAAAGCATGCGGTAACCCTCACCTCATGAACAATCAATCAGGTAATCAAACAAGTTTAGGTTCGGCAAACATAATAAGGATTCAGTCCGTATTTGTCCAAACCCGCAAAATTCGGCATCATCCTTCTCTTTAAAGATAAATGTAGTAGAAATGTAGTCATTGTAGGGTACCCTTCTAAAATAATGAGACGAGCCTCGCCGAATAAAAATGCAAATTGCGGGGCCCTCAATAATTGATCATAATAAATACTTAGAATTTGGGACGGGCTGTTTAGTGAATTCCACTGCCCTCCCCAAAGACAATAACGCGTTAGATTCTTTAGGCGCGACTTAATTAAATTACATTCTTAAATTCGGGTGCGCATTTATGTGACCCAAATTCAAATCTCAACGGAGTCGAAATGTGTTAACAACTACGGGTGCATTGATTGTGACGTGGTTCGAGATGCATTTTCACGACGTTGCAATTCTATAAAAATAAATGATAATAATAAAAGCGGTTTAAACTTAATAAAAGCACGTAAGTCACAACATGTACTTAAATCAGATATTTAGCCATTGTAACAATTTGAGCGACCGTGCTAGAACCACGGGATTCGAGGGTGCCTAACACCTTCCCTCGGGTCAACAGAATTCCTTACTTAGAATTTCTGGTTCGCTGACTTCATTTGGAAAAGTCGAAAATTTCCTCGATTTGGGATTCAAGATAAACCGGTGACTTGGGACACCAAAAGCCAAACCTTTCCCAAGTGGCGACTCTAAATTAAATAAATAATCCCATTTCGAATATTGTCACTTAAATTGGAAAAACTCCACCCGCGCACTTAACCCTTCGGGGACGGGCGCGCAAAAAGGAGGTGTGACAACAGTATCACGGCATTCATGACTTCTCACACATATTGGTATATGAGCACAGAGAGATATTTTACACTTGCTATCTAGAAAGGAAATGAAACATCTTATTTTTTGTGGAAAGGATTTTTAGAAAAAAAAATACAGTTTTCAAACTATCTCATATTTTTCGACGATTTCGGTAAAAGATTTGGGTTTTCACTGATATACTTGAAAAACGGAACTATTTTCAGGAATTATGAAAAAGTTGAGCAGTTTAAATTCCGAGTTACTTCTTTTGTTATTTGCTTTACATTGTTATGAACTGCTGTTGGTTATTGGTGTTGGACCCGACCTATGTTCCAGCTCGTCACTACTTTCAACCTAAGGTTAGGTTTGTTACTTATTGAGTACATGGGGTCGGTTGTACTCATACTACACTTCTGTACCTTGCGTGCAGATGTTGGCTGTTGTTGCTACTGTGTTCGATGGGAGCTGGATTTGAAGATGTACTTGTGTCCCTGTTGTAGATGCCTCTTGTTCATGGTAGCCTTAGATTTATAAAACTTTGTTTATGTACTTTTCAAACATATGTATTTACTTCATATCAGCTTTGTAAACTTTATTCTTAGAAGCTCATGATTTGTACTATCAGTCCTTGGGAAATGTATAAGATTCAGATAATTTCTTTTGTTTATTTGTCTCATTAAAGGTTATTGGAATTGGATAGTTATTAGTTGGCTTACCTAGCGGGTTGGGTTAGGTGTCATCACAATTAGTGGATTTTGAATCGTGACACTACATAGAATCTTGGATCCGTCTCTGCTTGAACACTATTGTAAAAAAAAAAAAAATTGGGAACTTCATTCAAAATGATCCATAATGTAAAATGTGTAACACTCTGAACTAGTTAGAATTGCACGTTTAGTTTAATCTAACGGAGTGAGTCTATACATTTAACAATACACATCACATATAAACATCTGCCTCGTTTCCGAACATATAAAAATGATTCCTTCATTTTTTTTTCTATTCCCAGTTGATCCTGATCCCAAATTAAGAGAATGAGAAATTTGTGAATGAAAAAGGAGCTTGAGAGAATGTTTGAACCATTTTCTTTCTAAATATAAAAAAAAAAAAAAAAAAAAGCCAATATGAAACTGAGTACAATTTGTCTACATGCTTAACTTTCATTATGTTTTAAAAATGTTAGTTCTGTATGTTGGCAATGTAAGATTTATAAATGATTAAGTTGACATAAAATAATATGTAACTCTTCATAGTGAACTTGATATGATAACCTCAAAAATATAGTTTATTCAAAAATAGCCAGTATTTGCAAAGTTATTGAAAAATAGTCATTATTTTGCCGTAATAGGGACCGATCCAGTATAATATACTGGAGGTCAGTGCATATGTGTATGAACTTCCAGCATATTATGCTGGAACTCCAACACGCGGAAAGTTCCAGCATAATATACTGAAGATTGGAGCACATGTGTATGAACTTCCAGCATATTATACTGGACCGGTATATTATACTGGAACTCCAGTATATTATGCTGGAGTTCCAGTATACTTATGTTGGAACTCCATTATAATATGCTGGAGTTCCAGTATACTTATGCTGGAACTCTAGTATATTATGCTGGAGTATTTTCCGAATTTAGAATAATGTTTTCGTAGATTTATTTTTACATAAAAAGTGGCTAAATTTCGATTACTTTTGAAATTGTGGTTATTTTTAAATGACCACTTGTAAATCTAGCTATCTTTTAGTTTCTCCCAGTTTTCTCAGGTTAAGCTCAGTCAAACATAAAGTCCAAACACTATATGAGCACATTAAGAATTAACCCAAATAGTTGCTCACCTAAGTTTTTAAACTAAAAATAGCCGATTATTATATAATATATGTATAATTTATATATGGTATATATATAATTATATATAATCCATGTATAATTTATGTATTTAACTCAAAACAAGTAACCATTAAATCTGATAGGCTATTTGTGTAATAATCCAGACTTGGTTCCACATTTCGTACCCAAGAATCAAAGGCCCAATATGTGGCTCCAAGTTTCTCAGAGTAGAAAGGGTGATTTGCCCAAAAAGGATACTTCGGTAGTTCGGTACCACTTTTCATTTTTGGGAATCTCACTTGTTCCATGGGCTTACTTTTAATTTTTTGATCTCACTTTTTTCATGGGCAGTATAGAGAACTTATGCTGTAAACGGTCTAGTACGAACCAAACTTTGATAAAAATAGCACGGTATAGCTAATTTTCGGACTGGTCATTTAAAAATAGTCAGCGTTTACGAAGTTAATGAAAAATAGCTACTATTTTACTGCAACAGAGACCGGTCCAGCATAATATACTGGAGTTCGGTGCACCTGTGTATGAACTCCAGCATATTATGCTGGACCGGTATATTTTGCTGGCTCCAGTATAATATACTGGAGACTGGAGCACCGGTGCTCCAAACTCCAGTATATTATATTGGACCAGTATACTTGCTGGAACTCCAGTATATTATGCTGGAGTTCTAGTGTACTTATGCTAGAACTCCATCATATTATGCTGGAGTTTCAGCATACTTATCCTGGAACTCCAGTATAATGTTGGAGTTCAAGTATACTTATGCTGGAACTCCAGCATAATATATTGACGTATTTTCCGGATTTTGAATAGTGTTTTCGCTCAGATTTATCTTTACATAAAAAGTGGCTAAATTTCGATTACTTTTGAAATTGGGCTATTTTTAAACGACCAGTTGTAAATCTGGCTATTTTTTAATTTCTCCCAAATCTTTGTTGTTCTTATTTTCTCACCAATAAGAAGCACACCACTAGTATATCTTGTATAGATAGATCCGAATATAAAAGAAGCATTGTCCTATAAATTAAGTAAAACTGAGTTAGCCTAAATAGCATTGTCCTACCTTACATTTTGTTGTTTTAATATTAATATGTGTGACGTTTGAGTTTAATTGAGTTGTTTTTATGTGTAGGATCGTTGAAAGATGAAAATGAGTGAATGTTACACATAAGAATGCCGAAAATACAAGAAAAGGGCATGAAAAGATGAAAACCAGGCGAGTCGCCTGGTCCTGGCAAGGAGAAGGTCGCGCCCAGCCTCGAGCCGCAAGGGTTATAACATGCGTCAAGCTAGGTCTCGCGAGGATAGAGGCCTGGTCCCTTTCCCAGTCCGCGGATTAAAGGGTTCCTACTCTGTTTTGAACTTGGAGACTCCGACCCTAGCCTATAAATACCTCCTAAATGTGATTAGTGAGGGTGGGTCATATTATGAAGGCGAAAAGGGCTTAGAAACACGAACGAAGTACGGATTTAATTGGTTTTTCATCCTCCATCTAGCATTCTTAGCTTTTATATTTAGAAATAATATTCTGTTTGTTATTGTGAACATGAGTGGCTAGAAACCCCTTTATTCTAAGATTATGGGTTGTTCTTTACTATTGTTGTTTGATGATTGATGATGATATTGCTTGAATTATCATATTAATTTGTTTATTCAATCGTGCACTTAATTATTTTACTGCGTAGCTAACAGTAGAATACTATTTACAGATTTATAATTGAACTCAAAAGTGGTAACTATGGATTGCATATAAGATTGAATAGAGTAAGTTCTTAAATCTGGACATCAGAGAATAGATTCGCGATTAGGATAGACATATTCTAGTTGTCTTTCTTGGTTATTCTTGCAGGAGATATACATGCATACTTAATAATTCTGATTCTAAAGACGCATAGTATTAGATTGGCTTGAATAGGCTAGCGAGTTGTCGAAAGAACTTCGCGAGCATAATAAATCTTGTTAATCAATAAATTAGTTAGATCAAGTAGTTGAATCAACCGAAAAAACGCAATAAGAGAGATGTTGATCCCATAACCTCGAAATATTTTCATCTCACAGAATTTTCTTGCAAGTGTTTGCTTGCTCGTTGTGCATCCTTGTTTGCTTAATTATTTCTTAGTTTTGTGGGAATTTTTAATAGTAAAAATGACAATCAATCTTCTTCAAAATCGCTTGAGCAATTAATTTATAAGTAGTTCAGGTAATTAATCATAAATCTCGTGAGACGATACTTTTTCTTTACTTTATTACTTGTCGATCGCATATTACTTAAGTGTGCGTTTGGCCCCGACGATAGATAGAGTTCATCTATTTCAAACCTTATCTAGAAAAACATTCAGCTAAGAAATTATGACAGTTTATGATTTAGCATATCTTAAGAAGATCAGCATTGTCAATCCCACAAGCTAAAAAAAAAAAATCTACTAGTAGTCAAATTCGCAAGATTTTCTTTAGTTAAAAGACAAAGTTATGTCCAATGTTATCCAAAGCACGCCTACCACCTTTAATCACTTAATGATGTGACAAACATGTTTAAAAGACTAAGGAAATGATAATAATACAAAGACTATATTAGGATAAGTTTCTAACTTTCTATTCTATATATCTTCCTTAATCGTCATTAGTTTAAAGAAAAAGACAGACTCTTCAACTGACACAATCAATTAAATTTTCTTCGATTTTGTAATCATGTACAAATATGTGATTCAGATTAATTAGTGCATTGGAAAAAGTAAATGAAAAAAAAAACAATCATGAAGTTAAAGTACTACGTGCACTATAAGATTAGAAAATTAAATATGATAATCAAATGATTGTCTAGCTGAATAATCAAACGGGGGAGAAGATTTAGTTGAGATTAGATAGTAGGATAAGTTCAAATATTTTCACGGAACATATGGTGATTTTGTTTTGATGGACAAAGTCTTTCGATAACTATATGATACTAGTATTTATTTCGAGTGATTTAAAATTTAAAGAAAGATATTGACGAGCCCAAAATCGGTGTATAAATTGATGTTCGCTAGTTAAAGATAATATAGTAAAATTATCATCTCCATCGAGATTGATTTAAATAATTCTCAACTTAACGCAATTCAGAAAAATAAACCCTTGATTTTAGATGGTTAATCAAAATCACTTTTACTTGTCAATTATTGTCTTCACACACCCCATAAAGTGCATAATTTACTAGGATTCCCATATTAATTGGTATATAGTCTTAATGCTTTAAAAAATAATTTGGAATGAGTAATTAATGCTAAGGGCAAACAGAAAAAATGAATTATTTTTCTTTTAATATGCGAAAAGTGACAAGTAAAAATAAAAAAGTTTATTTATTTTGAGTGATTGAAGATTTAATCTACTAATTAAAAAAAGGGACAATATTTTCATAAATAATATATTCCCTGTAGGAATAAAAATATATATGTTCATTAACCGAAGACATGCATATCCAATCAATGTGACACATCTATTTATTAAAATTTGCATCGACTATACTTCAATCTTTATAAATATATATATTCCACCTGGTCTAGAAATAATTAAATAGTTAAGTTTCCTCGAGCTTATCCTTCGAAGTCTCTTTTTTATTCATTCCTAAAAAATAATTGAGAGGTTTAAAAATTCTTTAAAACCTATATTTGCGTGAAAATTAGAAGATTTTTTGAGTGATTAGTCCTATTTTAGCAGTTGAACATCACTTTGCTATTGGACTAGGATATATCTCTTATATGAAGACAACATTTCCATAGGTGCGCCAAACTAACTTTCTGATCCAAATCTTATCTTCTTTATTTTTCGTGTTGTTAATTATTGCATCATGTGTGACATTTAGTGTTCTTTCAATTAGTATTAAACATATTCCCTTTATTTCATTTTACGTATAGATATTTGAGTAGACGTAAAATTTAAGAAAGGAAAGAAAACACTTGATACTTATGTTATATATTGTTGTGTTATAAAAACATATTTTTTTAAAGATAAATTTAAAAATAAAATAAAGTTGTTTTTTAAAAAAAAATTATATCTTAGTTTTAAAAAAATACTTATGTTATATATTGTTGTGTTATATCTTAGTCATAGTCCAACCCGCTCAACTTGATCCATGTTGTAGAATCATGTTCCATCTTGCATAAACAAAGTTTTTTATCTTTTATACACATATCTATGTTCCCTACTTTCTTACCTTCTGTTAGATTAAACCGAGGGGAGAGAACAACGAATTGTGTACCTTATTGATGCAGCGAAAATCGTTGAATTCACCACCAAAAGAATTGCCCCAAATCGTATTCTGAATCTCTAGGAAACAGAGTTTTTGTTAACAAACTAAATGCCTAAAGTTCACTGTGTTCTTCCTTTCTTTAATTTTTTGCACATCAGAATCTCTGTACTGAAGAGAAGTATATAAAGAAAAGGAGATGGGGAGAACTACCGATGATAACTCCTGCTCCAGTTCTCACGTCTCTCAAAAGAAAACGTGCGGTAGATTTTGAGAGTAAAAACCTACGTGTAACCTCCTCTCTTTTTTATCTCTTTTAAAAAGGGTCGAGTCAGTCCACATGGGTGACCCACGACCCAAACCTTATATCCAACATCTCCCACTTCGCACAGGTGGACTAGATCCAAACTAGTAACTACCGTGAAAGCAACACACATAATTCATACCGGCAAATAGTTCGTGCGACCTGCGAGCATTAAGAGCCATAATATTCTTAATCCCTTTAAGATTGTTTAACAGCTCTATGTAGAAATCCGATCACATGCGGAAGGGATTTACTACTACCATGAGGATCTTATTATTACTCGCAATACCCCAGACATTGTTAGCTATTCTAGTAGCTAGTTATCCGATTCCTCATCCTCAAAAAAGAGGCGAACTCGAGTTCATATTTAACTTTGTATCCCAATTACACCCAATACCCTCTCGGTAAGTGTAATGGTCGACCTATGAATACAGGTTAAATTACTAAATTTTAGTCGTATTCCCTTTCTACTCGAATCTTTCCATTCCAAATCAACTGCTTTCCTAGACATGCACTGCATTGTCGAATCACTCATGGCTATTAATAACATGCTAAAGTAGCAACACTGATTGGCACTTCAAGATACAGTAAAAGGTCAAAGAGTATTCTAATAAAAGTTAATGTAACTTCTTTGGGATCTCACACAATAAAGAAGCATGGATTCATTCTTCCATTATCCGATTGGTCGATATCACACGTGGTATGAAACACATGTTACGGTGTTCTCACCTTATATTGGCGCGTGTGTCTTATTCTTTTAATCATTCAACACCGTACAGATCTTGGTCTAGACACCTCCAAATGTCTAACCCGAGTTTCTCACTTCAATAATCCTCAAACCATCTTCTTAGAGAAACATCCATCTGGCTTACAAAACAAGTCATAATCGAAAAGTAAAATTTGTAATTCTGATTAATTGTCAAGACTGACCTCTACAAGTAAATATAACCTCACATTATCCAAGGTTCCATAAGGTCTCATCTCTTCACGATTCTTAACGTAAGAGGCGATTGCTCGTGTGAGAGAGCCAATCTCGCGACTTGTTTGACACACTTTATCAACAAAACATCATCACATACGTACGAGACATAAGCATAATTCAAGAGTCAAATATTGATAAGCATATTATAATACTTAAGTCATTTTACAATACATAAATATGTTCATATCCTTCGCAAACCTAGAGCCATAACATGTTTCTCAAACAGGTCTCTAGATATCGCCTTTGTAAAAGGATCAGCTATTATGCTTCGCGTAGGAGTGTACTATAAATTTATCTCTCCACTTGCTGCCATGTCTCTTACAAAGCTATACTTGATGTCAATGTATTTGGTCTTGCTGTGATACTTAGGATCTTTTGTATATGCAATAGCCGCTTGACTATCACAATATAGAGTCATGGGACCCTAAGAGTTCTTTGTAATATCCAAATTCTCAAAGAATCTCTTCAACCAAACAGTTTCTTTGTGATGACCCGGCCAGTCGTCTCATGAGTTACCGCTCCATTTCCCCCATTCCTGATTCTTTATGTTTCATCATCCGAGTTTTATGTGCTCGGATTGATCAGTTTGAGTTCGGAGAGGATTTGGTAAGAAATGAGACACTTAGTCTCTTTTGAGAAGGTTTAAGTTGGAAAAGTTAACCGGATATTGACTTATATGTTAGAGGGATCGGATGTGAGTTCCGATGGTTCGGTTAGCTTTGGGAGGTGATTTATGACTTAGGAACGTGACCGGAATGGATTTTGGAGGTCCGTAGTAGATTTAGGCTTGAATTGGCGAAGTTGATATTTTGGCAATTTCCGGTTAATAGGCAAGATTTTGATATAGGGGTCGGAATGGAATTCCGAGAGTTGCAGTAGCTTCGTTAGGTCATTCGAACGTGGTTTGGTTAGGTTTTTGATCAAAAGCGTATTTCGAAAGATTTTAGAAACTTAGGCTTGAATTCGATGTGATTTGGTAGATTTAATGTTGTTTGAGGTGTTTTGATGATTGGAACAAGTTTGAATAAGGTATCAGGTTATGTTTGTGCTTTTGGTTGAGGTCCCGGGGGCCTCGAGATCATTTCGGGTGGTTATCGGAAAATTTGGAACTTGGTTGCAGCAGTTGATATTGCTGCTTCTGGTGTTTCCGCACCTGCGGTTTGGGGACCGCAGGTGCGGTGCCGCACGTGCGAGGAGGAAGGCCGCAGATGCGAAAGTTAGTTTGGCGAGCAGTTTCCGCAAAAATGGTCAAGGTGGCCGCATCTGCGAAGCCGCAGATGCGATTCTGGCTAATAAGTGAGGGACCGCAAAAGCAGTTTTGGACCGCAGATGCGGAAAAGCCTAGGCAAAAGGTATATATTTCATCCTTCGCGACTTTTGAAGGGTTTAACCATTTTTGAACTCGGAATTGGGAGCTTTGGGCGATTTTGAAGAGGGAAATCAAGGAGACTTCGTTGAGGTAAGGATTTTGGACTTAAAACACACTTCTATGGCAATATTTAATGGGTTGGGACTGAAATTTAAGGAATTAAAGGACTAAAAATGGAGGTTTAGGGCTTGAGTTCAAGAGGGCTTAAATTGAGGATTTGAGGGGTTATTTGAACTCCGATTCTTGTATTTTTTATATATATGAACTCGTGGGGAGACGAGGAATCTAATGATGTGAAAATTTCTAAGTTTTGAGAAGTGGTCCCGGGGATCGAGTTTTGCTAATTTCGGGATTTTTGGTATATTTGATTGTTTTCGCTTGGGCTTTGTTCCTTAGCATATTATGACGTATTCGTTCTGATTTTGGTTAGATTTGACGCGCGTGGAGGCCGATTCGAGGGGCAAAGGCGTCACGAGCTAGAGAGTTAGCCGGTTCGAGGTGAGTAATGATGGTAAATGATGTCATGAGGATTTGAAACCCAGGATTTGCACATCGTATTACTATATTGAGGTGAGACATGCGCTTGATGATGAGCGTGAGGTCGTATACTATTGAGGATTGTGACTTGATCAGTCCCGGTTGATGATTTTACTGCGTATTTGATTGTAAACTGTGTGTTGTCATCATTCTTTGGGCTGAATGCCATATTTGGGCCTAGTGCCAACTATTTGAACCATTCGGGGCTTTTTATTGATATTTCCTCACTGTTTTGACTTGTTACTTGAACTCAGTCATGATATTTTTCCATTGTTTTTACTATTCATCCATTCTTTCTCAGTTTTCAAGACTTAAATGATATTTAAATGATGTTTGGGCTGAAAACACTGTTTTACTATAGCCCGAGGGGCTTGTGATAATTTTTTGGACTGAGTAAGGCCGATGGCATATATTGTGAGGAACACTGATACTGATATGAGGCCGAGGGCCTCAAATACATATATACGCCACGAGGTGGCTTGATTGATATGAGGTCGAGGGCCTAGATTTGATGTCACGAGATGGCTTGATATTGCACTTGGGCTGTAAAGGGCCCCTCCCAGAGTTTGCACACCCCCAGTGAGCGCGGGTACCCATTGTGATGTGAGATTGAGCCCGAGGGGCGAAAATTATTGATATTGTGCCCGAGGAGAGAACTTTTATGTGTTTACTTTATCATAACTGTCTGCCAGTTACCTGTTTATTTGTTGTAGAAGTACTTTATTTTGCTTTTCATTGGTTTACTGCTTACAAATTACCTATTTAATTGCTTCATTATAGAATACCCTGTGTATACGTGTTTTCTTACTTTCAGTCATTATTTATCTTTATTACTCACTGGCCGGAGTACTCACATTACTTCCTGCACCTTGCGTGCAAATTCAGGTGCCCCAGAGGCCGAGTGAGAGTTTTTCAGTTGGTCAACAATTGCTAGGGATTTCGAGGTAGATGCATTGCATCCGCAACCCTGCTTTCTCCCTTCTATCTTATTACTTTTCTGCATTCCTAGACTATCTATGTAGTAGGTTGTTCAGACTTGTATTAGAGGCTCTAGACTTGTGACACCAGATCAGTATGGGCTGTGTAGTTTCTATGTCTTGTTGACTTCCGCAAATCTACTTTGCTGTTTTAAACACTTATTATGATAATTGGTAATTAAACCGTGTTAGCAAATAATTTATCAAAAATGAAAATGGGTTGTGGTTTATAATTGGTCTGGCTTGCCTAGTAATATGATAGGCGCCATCACGACCGGTATTTAGGGTCGTGACATTCTTGTACTGCAGACGCACAAGCCATGAACTCAGCTTCCATTGTTGAAAGGGCTGTACAGGTTTGTTTCTTACTTTTCCATGATATAGCACCACCATTAAGTAAGAAGGCATAACCGGATGTTGACTTTCTATCATTTCGATCACCAGTACAATCAGCATCTGTATATCCTCTCAAGTATAAATCATTTCCACTATAACATAGTGAATAATCTGCAGTTCCCTTTAGGTATCTGAAACTTCTCTTCACAACTTTCCAATGATCTCTTCCAGGATTGGATTAATACCTGTTAACCCGACCTACGACATAACAAATGTCTGGGCGAGTACACATCATAGCGTACATCAAGCTCCCGACAGCACTTGAATATAGAACTCGAGACATGTCTTCCTTTTCATTTTCAGTCTTGGGATACATTTCAAGGCTTAAATGTTTCACCTCTCGCTATAGGAGTATCCATGGATTTGCAACCATTCATGCGAAAACGCTCCAAAATTTTCTTTATATAAGTTTCTTGAGATAGACTCTAACCTTTTGGAACGGTCTCTTTGGATCTTAACTCCAAGGATATAGTCTGCTTCGCCCATATCTTTCATGTCAAATGACTTTGAAATCCATGACTTGATAGTTTTCAAATATTCCAAATTATTTCCGGCCAATAAAATATTGTCCACATAAAGAGAAATAATTACAAACATCCCATTGGACTTCTTCACATAAATGCAATGGTCTTCATTGACCATGGTGAAATAATATGAGATCACCTCCTTGGGAAATATCAAATACCATTGCCTTGAAGATTGCTTCAGGCCATAAATAGATCTTTTCAATTTACAGACCTTCTTTTCTTGGCCTTTAACGATGAAGCCTACAGGATGTTCCATGTAGATTTCTTCGTTCAGTTCTCCATTGAGAAAAGTTGTCTTCACGTCCATTTGATGTAATTCTAAATCCAAACGTGCAACAATAGCCAAAAGTAAGCAAATTGAGGTAAACTTCACAACTGGTGAAAATGTTTCCTCATAATCTATTCCAGCTTCTTGAATAAAGCCTTTTGCCACCAATCGTGCCTTGTATCTTTCTATTGACCCGTCCGCTTTGTGTTTAACTTTGAGAACCCATTTGTTCCTAATGGCTCTACGCCCAGGCGGAAGATAAACTAGATCCCAGACTTCGTTG
Source organism: Nicotiana tabacum (assembly GCF_000715075.1). NCBI lineage: Eukaryota > Viridiplantae > Streptophyta > Magnoliopsida > Solanales > Solanaceae > Nicotiana > Nicotiana tabacum. The sequence continues at coordinate 41,700,529 of NC_134080.1, read as the reverse complement.
GTTTTCATGGACTCTAATTCTTCTTTTCTCATCTTTTCCAGGGCTCGATAAAGCCTCAGTCACAGACTTTGGCTCATCTATTTCTATGGGAGATACCAAGAAAATATAATCTTCAATTTCATAAGTACATTTGGGTATATTTTTCCTGGCACTCTTTCGTAGTTGAAATTCAGTTTCGTCAGAAGGATTTCGGGATTGAGAGTTCCCACTCCCACTCCCACTCGGATCGAGAATAAGATCTTGATCAATTTGATTATCAACTGTGTCAGAAGACACTTTCTGACTATCTGAGTTCAACATTTCATAAAGAGGCTCTCCATTCTTTACCTCGCCCTTCTTTGGAAAATCATTTTCCAAAAAAGTGACATCTCGCGATTCAATCTCAGTAACACTTTAATCCTCTAATTCACCAATGAACACATACCCTTTGGAGTGTTCTGAATATCTTATAAAGATACATTTCTTGCCTTTTGGACCTAATTTACCAAACTTGCTAAAAGAATCTTTTACATATGCAGCACAACCCCAAGGTCGTAAATTCTTTAAGTTTGGTTTATGACCAGTCCATAGCTCATAAGAAGTGGAAGAAACTGATTTAGAAGTCACTTTGTTCAATATATAAGTTGCAGTCAATAACGCATCTCCCCAAAAGGATATAGGTAAATTTGCTTGCGCTATCATGGACCTTATCATGTCTAGTAGTGTTCTATTCCTCTTTTCTGCTACACCATTTTGTTGAGGTGTGTATGGAATAGTTAACTGTCTGGTGATTCCTTTTCATTGCACAATCCTTCAAATTCTTTTGAAAGATATTCATGCCCTCTATCGGTTCTTAAGGTCTTAATCCTTTTGTCTAATTGATTCTCAACTTCATTCACATATTTCTTAAAGCATTCAAGTGCTTCAGATTTATGAGAGATCAGATAGACATAACCAAAGTGTGTGAAATCATCAATGAACGTAATGAAATATAAAGCACCAGACCTAGCCCTCACATTCATTGGACCACAGATATCAGAATGGATAAATTGCAATAGAAAATGAGCTCTCTTAGCCTTTCCAAATAGTTTACGTGTAATCTTTCTGGCAAGATAATTTTTACAAGTTGGCATTTCAATTTTAGAGAAAGGACTTAGATGTCCTTCCTTAGCCAATCTATTCATTCGATCATGTCCTATGTGACCTAATCTTGCATGCCATATAATAACATCAATATCATTGTTACTAAAATAATGCTATAGCACAACGGTCAACATAATAGTTATACATAGAAGGATTACAATCTAACACAATAAAACCATCATGACGATGTCCCAAACCATAAAAAACATTGTCTTGAGTAATTTTAAGACCACTGCAACTAAAGTTCAAATTGAAATCTAAATCTAGAAGAACAGACACAGATACTAAGTTTCATCGAATCTCTAGAACATATAGGACGTCATGCAACATCAAAGATCGGCCACCACGTATGTCCAATCTGCAAGTGCCTATCCCTTTGACTTCAAGCTTAGCATTATTTCCCACATATACATGCTTTGATCCAGGTGGAACTTGACGAAACTCTATAAACGCTTCTCTATCGCGGCTCACATGGTCGATGGCCCCTGAGTCTACAATCCATATAGGATAAGATTCAGTTGGTAAACAATGCTAGAAACATAAATAGCACTAAGAGATGCGCTTTGAAATGCTACCTTTTTTGGCTCAGTGCACTCACGAGCAAAATGCCCTGGGACTTGGCAATTGTAACACTTCATCTTGCTCTTGTCTTTCTTCTTGTAGAACCATTTTCCTTTCTTGGAATTTGGCTTGTTTCTTTTCTTGGAGGGTCCTTCTCCGGTCTCCTTACCCTTTCCGTCATTTTTTCAGTTTCTCTTGCACTTGAAGCTTGATCTCTTTGTATCACTTGATTCTGCCATAAAGACATTAGGTACAGCTTTAGCAGCGCCAAGTCGCTCGTATTCAAGCTCCACATGACGGGCAATATCAGCAAAAGTTTTGATGTTATCATTGTAGGTCAAGTTAACCTTCAAATGTTCCCAATTATTGGGAAGAGACTAAATCACAGCCTGAACTTGCTGCTCATCAGAGAGAACATGGCCAGCACTTTTGAGTTAAGCAATCATATTTGACATCACCCTTAGATGTTGCTTGACACCGTGATCATAACACTTTTTATACGTGTCAAACTTGATTGTCAGTTGTCATAGGCGAGTACCCCCATATGCCTCTCTTAAATGTGCCCACATGGCTTGAGCAGTAGGATATTGCTCACATTCGTGGATGAGATCATCAGCAACTGAACTTGCAATAATTTCACGTGCAGTGGAATCTTTCTTTTTCCAAACATTGTAAGTTTCCAAATCCCTCCTGTGTTGGGCAATGTTACCCTCCTCTGGATGACTCATAACATGGTTAATACGTTTAAGAGCATCTTGCTCTTCGAGTACATACCACATCTTACACCTCCAGATATCGTAATTTTCACTATTCAGTTTGTCACCCTTGTTCAAGTCAGCAATGATACTTTTTGATGTCATGTCTGTTATTAGAGACAATATTACAAGTTTAGCTCATCAATATATACTTCAGTTAATTTATGCATGTGATTACACACTCAAGAAAATTAATTATAATATTAATTCTACATTTAGTATAGAATCGAACGGTCACTACGTTTTCATTCATCATCTATATCTAAATATTTTAATTAATATTAAAATCACTTCTTAGTGTGTACTTTATTTCAAGTCTCAATCCATTACGAAAGGATATAATAAACAATGTATGTAACTAGTGAGACAAAAAAACATAATATAAAATTTCATTAAAATAGAACACATAATAACAATTTACATGTTTGCTAGGACATCCATATATCAATCGAACACTAACTCTTACTCATATACGCTAAAAGGTGCATTAGGCGAAAGATCATGATAAATCTCAGTTAAAATTTCACCCCAAGGCTCTCGAAGAGAGTCCGCTAAAATAGTTAATGCTTCCCAATCAGTAATTTTTTCGTAATTAGCCAATTCAACTTTTTTTTATCTTAAAGAGGTGTACATGATCAGGAACGGAAACATCAGGGCTCATTTTAAATTCCTTAAACTCCCTAAATTTCTTTTCTCTTTCCCTTCGTTCAACCCTTCGATCCCTTAACTCATTTTGTGTCGCCCTTGGGACATTGATGACTTCAGGCTCCGAGTCTGAATCATTATAGAAATAAGTCCTGCGGTGACGTACCCTTCTACGTTGTCCTCTTCTTGACTTCGAGAGCTCCCACTTGGAGTAATTCGAACTTGTCCTTCTTCAGCCATATCTGAAATAGGACAAAGGAAACACTTAGAATGGCTAAAACCATTCAATGTGATAACACATATCACAATTACTAGTAGAAGGATATTAATTTAAGGGATTAAGACTAACCAAAATTTTCTGTTTAATAAAACAAGAGTTATCTACTGTCAACAAAAGTATATTAATTATAAAACAAACCTGGAAATAACCTTATTTTGCTTCTGTGTTTTCCAATTTTGAACAAGATTTTTGAGAAAGTACAATATCCAATATACAGAAAGTATATCTGGTCAAGATTGTACAAGTGTTTAAGATTGTACCGGTGACCTACGCTCACAGTCGTTAAACATTTTTAAATGGAATGATTTTTCTGGATTCACTCTTCAGTTTTAGGAATGTATATGCTAATCTTAGTTGGTCACGTGAAGTAAATCGGTCAACTTCATTGAACCAGAGGCTCTGCCATAATATAAAAACACTGTATCACTTAACAAGGAATCCTTGTGACAAGTAAAGATCCTATCCCACTTTAAAGAGGAAAATATCATCACTGCCACTGCAATACCTCTTAAGAGTAGCAACATTGTAGGCGGATTATATGGTTAATCCAGCCAATCACAAATCAATAGAAGAAAGGACTTCAATTAACCTTTGAAACAAACAAGTTGCCGCAGCATCTTCAGGGAAACCCCAGCGGCAATGTTACTCATCCTTTTACCTTCTAACTTTATCTTTATTTTGTTGAATTACGACCAATCATCAAAGACAGAAGCCTCTAATATTGAAATTTACAAACACTTTGAAGCAGTAATGTTTGAAACAAAATAGAAAAAAGATCACTCTGTCAAATAAAACACCAACAAACTGCAAAACATTATTACTGACAGCAAATCCATTAAAGTTTATAGAGGAAGGATATAAGCATATCATCTTTCACATATGTTGCTGCAAACAGTACTTTAGCAGACAAATAACGGTGGCTCTGATACCATTGTTAGATTAAATCGAGGGGAGAGAACAACGAATTGTGTACCTTATTGATGCAGCGGAAACCGTTAAACTCACCACCAAAAGAATTGCCCAAATCGTATTCTGAATCTCCAGGAAACAGAGTTTTTATTCACAAACTAAATGTCTAAAGTTCACTGTGTTCTTCCTTTCTTTAATTTTTTGCACACCAGAATCTCCATACTGAAGAGAAGTATTTAGAGAAGAGGAGATGGGGAGAACTACCGATGATAACTCCTACTCCACGTTCTCACGTCTCTCGAAAGAAAACGTGCGGTAGTTTTTGGGACTAAAAATCTACGTGTAACCTCCTCTGGTTTTATCTCTTTTTTTATTTTTTATTTTTTAAACGGGTCGGGTCAGTCCACATAGGCGACCCACGACCCAAATCTTATATCCAACACCTTCCTCGTTATTTATTCATTCCATATACGACGATGAATTATTATATATTTAATTTTAAATTTTTAGCTTAAAAATACATATGGATTAATATTATACTCAACTCTTCATGAGCTTTTATAACTTTTTAAACTGGAGTTAAATTGTAAAAATAGAAATCAATAACAAAACAAATTAGGACATGAAACTAATTAGAACAATATTGAACGAATAAAAGAGAAATTCAAAGTATAAATATCTGATGTGTATGTTTGAGGATCAGATTTGCTTGCACAAATAATATAGTAATAAATTTCAGATAAAATTTGTTATTTCAAATAACTCATATTTGCAATATTAATCGGATATATCTGACATTGATTTTGGAATACTTCAACTTATAAATAAAACAAAAAAAAATTTAATCTTCGATTAAGTCTTAAATGAGGAGCCCAAAATCGACTATTAAAACCTTGATTCTCATTATTTAAACTTAGATACATGACTTATGATGGGCAACTAAGTAAATTTTTAGAAAAGCCTTAAGTTAGGTTGAGATTTCGTTGTTTTTGGTGAGCTTCATGGGTTGTATTTGGGCTACTTTATGGATCCGAATGAGCTATAAAAAATGATGGGCTAACTTGGGCTTAGCCCAAATAAACCCATGAGCTAAAATATTTGCAGCCCAACCCATTAATCTCTGGACGGATTGAACGTTTTTGGGCTCAAATCCTCCCCTCCCGCACCCCCGCACCCCCACCAGTTGCTAGAATTATTATAACAAGGCATCATGTGAAAGCTAATAAAAGCAAACCCTTTGTGATAATAAATCAAATGTCCTGTATTTGTATTATGAAACTCACTTAATATCTAAAATTATTTTAGCGTGAACCCACTAAATATTGTATATATAACTCGATGTCGTTGTAAAAACCCATAAATTTTTAATTTTGAATTCGCCTATGAAAAGAGGCATATTATTTTTTAATATGATTTGGTCAATTAACATAAATCAATCTATTAATATAAAAGAAAAAAACTTGTCAAAGGAATAAACTCTCTCCCTAAACATATCTCTCTTAAGAACTATATTATGGAAGATATTACGTTGTCTTTGTGTGAAGGAGGAATCCTCAAGTTATAAGGATACGCAATTTTTTTCTTCAAAAAAAGAGATTTGTTATCCTTCCTTGACGTAAAAGAAAAATTCAAATATGAAAAAAAAAATCAGGACAAACCCATAGTGACACATAAAATCAGACAAATAAAGTAAACGATACAATAAATGGAAGTTGTATGTCAAAATCTTACAGTCACGACTGAACTAACCAACGTCCCGCCTAGGTGACTGGGCATTGAAAGATAGCGTAGCCCACTTTGCGTCTCTTTCCCAACATCCATCGAGTCGAAAGAAACAGCGCCTAAAGGGATGACCAAGACATATTGGAGGCAAGAGGGCGTCGGCCCAAGTAAACGGCAATGATGACTTAACTATATATAGTAGGGAGAAACCTTCGATTAAGGGGGCTACTCCCTCCTTTCTCTCTCTGAAGCTCTCTTCTTGTATTCTTGATATGAAGGAAGTAATCCATAGAAGAACATGTAAAGCTATCCCCCTATCGATCGACGGGAGACACAATATTAAATTTCAATAAGATCATTTACATCTCTTTTATCTTGTATGTGATTCATACTGCTAGCTCTTTGATCTGAAATTAATTATGTCTGACTAAGATTTACCCTTTCATCTTCTCTGATTGATTTGTTCAAAAAGGTTTTGATATCTTTTGAGTCAAACAATTTGACGCCGTCTGTGGGGATTTCTCAGTAAAATTTCCTAGTCTCTCCCAGATCAAAGACAATAAATACGATCACCCACCAAAAGGAGCGCGAAGGAAAAACCCAACCCATGCGATACAAATGCACAATGCGGTAGGGGGAGTAGAGCCGAGCAAAATTACCAAACTTAGAAATCTTTGCCTCATCAACCATCGATATGCCAAACAAGACGAATAACGTTACCAACCTGTTCTCCTCCATCGGACCACCGAACTGGGGCAAGGAAAGGATCACTCTAACTCACCTTCTGCTCCATGCTCAAGTAGGGACACAAAGGCCGCGCAGGCGAACGAATAAAGAAACACCTTAGTGAAATGGACAAAAACTACTGCAAAACAACTGTGATATCGCCCACTGGTGATACCTCCAAGCCGGAAGGTGAGATTCAGACAAGGAAACTACAATATGTGCACAGAACAAACCTAAACGAAACAACAACGTTTCACATTCTCCGATGTTACACTCGCCGTTGCGAGCAATGTCAAACAGACTGGGACTCTCCAAGAAGATATCTAGCTCTCGAAACACTGGGACTAACGACGGGTTGCTAATTCAGTAAGTTCTAAATAACACCATTTAAGGCCAAGGGCCTTCGCCAACAAGAAGAGTTCGACCTCGATCGAACGACGACGGGTTGCTATTTCGATAAGTTCAAAATAACACCCTTTAAGGCAAAGGGCCTTCGCCAAAAGAGAAGAGTTCGACCTTGATCGAACGACGACGGGTTGCTCTTTCGATAAGTTCGAAATAACACACTTTAAGGCCAAGGGCCTTCACTAAAAAGAGAAGAGTTCGACTTCGATCGAACAACTACGGGTTGCTATTTCGATTAGTTCGAAATAATACCCTTTAAGGCCAAGGGCCTTCGCCAAAAAGAGAAGAGTTCGACCTCGATTGAATGATGACGGGTTGCTATTTCAATAAGTTCGAAATAAAACCATTTAAAGCCAAGGGCCTTTGCCAAAAAGAGAAGAGTTCGACCTCGATCGAACAACGACGGGTTGTTATTTCGATAAATTCGAAATAACACCCTTTAGGGCCAAGGGCCTTCGCCAAAAAGAGAAGAGTTCGACCTCGATCGAATGACAACGGGTTTCTATTTTGATAAGTTCGAAATAACACCCTTTAAGGCCAAGGGCCTTCGCCAAAAAGAGAAGAGTTCGACCTCGATCGAACGATGATGGGTTGCTATTTTGATAAGTTCGAAATAACACCCTTTAAGGCCAAGGGCCTTCGTCAAAAAGAGAAGAGTTCGACCTCGATCGAACAACGACGGGTTGCTATTTCGATAAGTTCGAAATAACACCCTTTAAGGCCAAGGGTCTTCGCCAAAAAGAGAAGAGTTCGACCTCGATCTAACGATGACGGGTTGCTATTCGATAAGTTCGAAATAATACCCTTCAAGGCCAAGGGCCTTTGCCAAAAAGAGAAGAGTTTGACCTCGATCGAATGACGACGGGTTGCTATTTCGATAAGTTCAAAATAACACCCTTTAAGGCCAAGGGCCTTCGCAAAAAAAGAGAAGAGTTCGACCTCGATCGAACGACGACGGGTTGCTATTTTGATAAGTTTGAAATAATACCCTTTAAGGCCAAGGGCCTTCGAGAAAAAGAGAAGAGTTCGACCTCGATCGAACGACGATGGGTTGCTATTTCGATAAGTTCAAAATAACACTTTAAAGCCAAGGACCTTCGCCAGACAAAGAAAAGTTCGACCTCGATCGGATGTTGACGGGTCACTATTTCGATTAGTTCAAAATAACACCTTTTGAGGTTAGGGGCCATCACGCAAGAGGAAACCAGAAATATTTCTAAGGCCAAAAGCCGTCAGGAGGTATAAAGGGGAAGAAAAATCGGGACTTGCCATACAGGCATCTATCTCGCACCAAAGCCATAAATAGTGAAAATAAAGGTGAAATATAAGGCAAATAATGAAGAAAAAACTCTTCTTTATACAAAGTCATTGCGCGGACTATCGCCACTTACATATGGACCAAGCCAACAATTTAAGGAAAAAAAGAGAACGAAAAGGAAAGGGGAAAGAAACAACGACAACAGACGACGAACAACTAAAAAAATAGCTGAAAGCAAGAACAGGCAAAAACAACATTCTTTATTCGGCGTCAACGCCTCCATCACCATCTCCAAGAAGTCCTCCCTCATCACCATCCGCACCCCCATTAGCTTCAGGCGTCACCGCATCATACCCGTAATTGATGCGAGCCTCCCGCGCTTTCACTTACGCTACTTCATATGCAGCCTCAGTCACAGTACCCGCCTCCCACAAACTCTTATATATATCCTACTAGGCTTCGGCGTTAACCCAAAGCTCGTGCATATGGTGAGGAACGACGGTGGAGGAAGATTCGATCTGAGACAACAGTCGCCCATTTTCTGCTTCCAGTACTGCGAACCGATCTCCCAGAACTGATGTCTCTTGATCAATCTCGCTAATGCGCTCCTCGAGCCTTGCCTCCATGAGGTTAGTCATCTCTCTTTCCAACTCATGTTCGAACTGGAGGACGCAGATGGTATTTTCCAAGGCCGCGGACCAAGCACTCTCGATGCTCTCCAACCTAGTAACCTTGTTCTCCAGGGCGGTCAATTTCCCCATCCATTCCATGCTTATCGCCTCGACCTTTATCAAGTTCTGATCCATCTCCGACTGCATTAACCTCAATCTCTCCTACAGATGCTCACATTCTGCGGCGGCTCCCTTGCCCAATTCGAGCTCCTAGTCCTTCATTCGAAGTTGCTCCTCAAGCACACTCTTGTTGTAGATAGCTTGCATCAACTCCTGGTCCCTTTTCTCCAACTCCTCACCAAGAGCCCGATTACCGGGGTTTGCCTTCAGTGGCTCATGCATCTTACGGCACTTGTTGCGGTAGCGACGATATTTCTCCAACATCTTCAAGAAAATCTTGGCCCAAATGTTGGCCCTGCGAATGCTTTCCACCTCCACCATATACGTCTGAAAAATGTAAAGATGGGTTAGAATTGTATTATCAAGAAAGGTGAGGGAAAAGCGAAAGTAAGCATAACATACCCTTAAGCCCATAGCGGCTACCTCATTCATCAAATCAACATTAGGAACGGACCGAAGGGCCGCATTCTCGGCTGCAGAGCATAACATGCTGAACTGCGGCACCAGATCCTCCGTGTCCCCCAAAATATTGGAATCCGAAGGGATCTCAAGAATATGAGTCGCGCCTCTCACACGAACCACTGAGTGAGTAAGGCCCTCCTTAAACATCTTGACATCGTCAGGGTCGAGGTTCGATTTGGATTCGTAATCGTCGACCACCACGCCTTTCCCTCTTTCGGCAGCTGAAGAGGAAGCACGACCAACTGCAGAGGATGAAGGTACGTCCAAAACTATAACATCGGCCCTAGAAGTCTGATCTTCTGCCATGACAGGTTGCTGACCACTGACAATGGTGGGAATCTCTGATTAAGCCGAGGCAATGGCTGGTTCCATCCCTACGGGGGAGCCACGACAACCCCTCTCCAGATCCCATCGTAGGAGAGTCGTCTAGATGAATCACTATTGGGGGCGCGGTTTCAAACTCCATTTGTCGTCTCTTCGATGGCCCCTATTCTTCCCCAGTAGACAAAGATTCATCCGCTGGGCGAGCAATGCAGGTCGGGACTTCGGCCTGAGAAGCCCTCGCAAGAGTAACCAAGGCTGTAGACTCAACTGAAGTAGCCCTCGACGAAGGTCAGATGATGGGTACCGCGATAGGGTGAATAGACGAGGTCGGCTGACGAAAAGCTAACGTAGGATCCCTTGCTCTCCGCACTCTCCCTAACATCGACAAACGACACATAAGAGCTAAGTAAAAAGAGAGGAAGAATAGCAAGCAGAAACGTCATCTCACCTGTAAGAGGCCTGCGTCCGAACCTTTCATAAAAGGTCGACCATATGCGAACCCCCACTGTATGGGGAAGAATGGCACTCACCCATTCGCGAATACCTTCGACAAGCGGAGGGGGCAATTTCTCAGCTGCAAAGGCATGATAAAGTTTAGTACCATAACAAAAAATGGTTGGGCGTCTCACCGACTAAAATACAAATACTTACGCGCAAAGTTCCACTTCTCAGGGAATCCCGTTGGGTCCGCCACAATGTGCTCAGTCCGTACATAAAAATAGTTCTCGTAGAAACGACGGTTAGTCCTATCGTCCATCTTCACCACCAGACTCTTCGACCCCCGAGGGAGCATATGGATCATCGTACCACGAATAAGTTGAGGGGCGAAAATGGTGAGCATATGGCCCAAAGTGACCTCAAGACCGGCGAGTTCCCCGTACTTAAGAAGTATAAGGAATAACTTGTACAAATATGGCAAAAGTTGGACGGGGCATACCTCATAAAAATGGAAAAAATCCACCACCAACAAAGGAAGAGGAAATGTATACCCAATAAGAAAGGGGTAGGCGTAGAACACGCAGTACCCGGGGCGGTCGAAATGAATTATGTTGTTCCCCACCGTCGGTCGCATATCAACGTAATTAGGGATTCCCTACCTTTCTTTCAACTTTGCAATATCCCTTTCTCTCATAATGGAGTGGACAGGTTCCGGTTCCACCCCGGCACGAGTACCGAAGTCGGTCAACTCCCTCCCAGGGCGAGGCAGGATCTCAACGACCGACGGGACCTCCTCATCTTCCACCACATCTATCCCTCCAGTGGCCTGAGCAGCACTTTCCAGTGCCGGAACTATGGCAGGAAGATCGGTGCGAGGGGAATCACCAGCCATTTTTGCCTAGATGAGGCGACAGAAAGATAACGTAAAGAAAGGAGGGAGATTTTCAGTTAACTAAGGGTAAGGGAAAACTTGGAGGGTAAGAAAGAAGGAATATCTGCAGAATTCTCTCGAGTAAAAGGTAAAGATATGTGTAAATTGAATGATAAACTCCCTCTATTTATAAGAGACATACATTCCCCGAGCACAAAACCCAATAGTTGCCAATCAAATCCGATAGGGCACGAACAATTCCCCAGGAACGTGTATCATAATGGCGGTAACCACAAAATAGCGCTTTGATACCAAACGGCATTTCGATTCCGAAACAGCCGCAACGGTCCATGGGTATCGAAAGAACCCCCCTTCACCCCTCCCCCGCCAAAAACCCAAGGAATGTAACTAAGGAATGAAAAGTTAGAAGTTAGATTTCGCTCGAACTCGTAGCAATCATGATCTGTTTGTCGAGCCCGACAGGGAACAACCCCAACAGACGGAGGGACTAACTGTATTGGTCAGAATCTGACTGTCATGACTGAACTAACCAACCTCCCGCCTAGGTGACTGGGCAGTGAAAGATAGTGTAGCCCACTCTGCGTCTCTTTCCCGATATCCGTCGAGTCGGAAGAAACAGCGCCTAAAGGGACGACCGAGACATATTGGAGGCAAGAGGGCGTCGGCCCAAGTAAAGGACAAGTGTGACTTAACTATATATAGTAGGGGAAAACCTTCGATTAAGGGGGTTGCTCCCTCCTTTCTCTCTCTGAAGCTCTCTTCTTGTATTCTTGATAGGAAGGAAGTAATCCATAGAAGAACATGTAAAGCTGTCCCCCCATCGATCGATGGGAGACACAATATTAAATTTCAATAAGATCATTTACATCTCTTTTATCCTGTATGCAATCCATACTACTTGCTCTTTGATCTGGATTTAATTATGTCTGACTAAGATTTACCCCTTCATCTTCTCTGATTGATTTGTTCAAAAATATTTCGATATCTTTTGAGTCAAACAGAAGTTAAGTAGGCGTTTGGACATAAAAACTATAATTTTTGGAAAAAAAAATAATATTTGGAGTTAGGTTGAGAAATAATATTTGAAATTTAAAATGTTTGGACAAGCATTGCGCTTGAAAGAATGTTACAATTTTGTGAGTGGGGAAATAAAAATTTTTGAAAATTTTGAAAAAGTGGGCGAAACCATTTCTTGATTTTTGAAAACTCATTTTCAAAAAACTTGCAAAATTTTATGGACAAACACGTTTTTTTTTTTTTAAAAAAAAAACACTCAAAGAAAGAATATCTATGGACAAATGAGTCCTAAGATACATGCTCAAACTTCAAGCTCGTAATAACTGCATCAATCCAAAATGCAAAAGCATAGTTGTACCAATAGAGTTACATCCCTCGAGACAAATTTGATCAAAAGACGTGTCAAAATCAGCCAATCAACATTCGACAGAGAAAGAAAAAACAGTACTAATATGTCTAATTAGAACCTTATTAGAATAGGAGAGTGGGGATAGATCTCGACAACCATATGAAATCAATGTCATTCAGAAACAAGTAAAATATCATATGATCAAAATCTTAACCACTCCCCCTTTATTGCTGTCTTGTTGTTGAGGCATAAATGGGTACAAAATCTTACCATAATCTATATTCCTTTTCTTTTACATCAACCCATTTTGGTTGTCAATAAAGGCGTATGCATCACTTTATAAGAAAAGTTTACCCATTAAATCATTGACGGTGTAAGTTTCAAGACTTTCTACCTTTATATGTTTTTGCCGCCTGTTATCATTAAAATTATGGTTAGAATTTTCAGATTTGGGAGTGTTAATATCGAGTATAGCACAGCCTTCGTTCTTGAAAAGGGTTAAAAGTAACGCCTTGGCTTTGTTTGTAATGAAAAGGAAAGAGAAGATTTTCAGATAGTTTTTTGAGGGAGAATTTTCTTGATTGCCTCATTTTTTAACCATGGTTTAAGATGCGACTAAAGTCTCTCCAATAATAATGTATATTACGCTCGAGGACTTTCGAGCCTTCTCTTGTACCAATGCCTATATTCCATTCTAGGAATAAGGTCAATTTTTTTGTTGGTATGTGGAGTTTTCTTTCGTTGTTACGACAACCGAAAGCAATGCCCCCTAAAATGATGGTAGTCAAGCTTGATATTAAGTCAAATTGCATATTAAGAACAAACTACTTTGACATTTTTTGTATAAAACCTAAAAATAAGGGATATTTACTACAATGAAAATCTACTACATTATGGATTATACCACAGTGCTAATTTTATGGAAAGAAGACATTCTACAAAAGAAATATTAATGTTCAAGTTTGAGTAGTTAACTAAAATAAAGTTAATCTTATCGTATATACATTTCCAATAAATCAAAGTACAAAAAAATGTAGAAAAACGTTGATTGAGATAAAATATACCTATTTATGCTTTAAACTAAGTTAAAAAATAAATAAGTTAAATAAATGTACTTAAAGCATATGAATGCTGATGAATGAGAATGAGCCGGATCGAACGGGTACATATATTGAGTCAGAATTATTTGAATTGTGATTAATTAGATCGTGAATCACAAAATCTTTGTGATCTTATATAAATGCATTATTTCAACAATAATAAATCTCACAAGTGGAGTATAAGGAGGGTAGTATGTACACAAACCTTATCTCTACCCTGACGGATATAGAAAGACTGTTTCTGATATCTCGGCTCAAGAAGACGAAACATATATATCACTACCATCAACAAAAACATAGAAATAAGAATATCACAAGAACCAATAAATAGATGGTACGCAAAAATAATAACCAATAAGTAAGACTCGACACTACGAAAACGGAAGAGTAGTGTGAACATAACATTGTCCACTAGTAGTCTAAGACTAAAGCCTATCAGCCTAGCCTCACACTGGTACGAGTTAGAGTATGCTAAACTAATTCCTAACCTACAACCTTAACAACTTCCTATCGAGGGGCATGTCCTCGCATATCTGAAGCATCGTTATATCCCGCCTAATCACCTCTCCCTAATACTTCTTAAATCGCCCTCTACCTCTCTTCGTACACTCCAACCCCAATCGCTCGCACTTTCTTACCGGGGACAACACTGTATGGGTCTGAATTTGACCGACCACGACCAACAGTGAGCACGACAAACGACCGAGCACCCGCGAGTCGATGCTCAGAGGGATACGACCTTGTGGTAAAAGAAGGAACGATACGACCTCGGCTGTAACGTAAGCCCATTAGGAGATATGGAGAATATTCCTTAAAAGATTCTTTACATGTCGTTTCTACGATTGGAAGGAATTCCTCAGTATATAAGAGGGAAAAGAGCCTCGTAACAGGGGGAGACTGGGAAAAACTCACTAACCTATAAAGAAAAGAAAGTTTACAACTCTCTTCTCTCTATTGTTATCATTCTAGAGTTTATTATCTTCAGCTACGATTTACCCCTTCATCTTTGATTGATTTGTTCAAAAAAGATTTTAATATCTTTTGAGTCAAACAATTTGGTGTCGTTTGTGGGTATTTCCATAGCTGAAATCGTAGTTATCATCTAGGTTCTTGAAAGTGACGATTATTGTTCTTCAAACCTCATAAAAATCAATAATGGCGGAAAAGGAAGCGAGGCTAAAGGCGATAGCAGATGTCTCAAATAATCTCCTGAACTCCCTCAACGAAGTTGGTAGAGAAGACACTGAGAATATAACACCAAGAGTTACATCGGATGGGGAGATTTCACCTCTTCCACACGGGGATCTAACGATCTTGCGCAAAAGGGGAGCCTCAACGTCCACGGTCGGGGAAGCACCACCAGCAGTCAAAAAGCTGCTAGAAGAATGGTTGACAAGTGCTTTGAACAACATGCTCAAAAAAACCTCCTCAAGGAGATGTCGAAGACTTGCCACCTAGAGAATTCGTAGCTACCACCAATGAGCCGAGCGCTACGCGAACAGGTAACACCCGCACTGTCACTGATTCAGGTGACGATGCTCTCATGGCTATCTTAAAGAAAATGGAAGAAATGAAAAATGAGAACAAAACACTCCGTGATCAAATGAAGGAGCATCAGGAGAGGGTTGACAAAATACCAGGGCCCCCTAAGCTATTACCAAAATGCGATGTGGGTCAATTCGTCGAACAGCCATACAGCGACGGGGCTACTCCTCATTCTATTCCAAAAACCTTCAAGATGCCACCATACTTGAAAATATACGACGGGACCACGGACCCGGAGGATCATCTAATCCATTATGTTACTGCGGTAAAGGGCAACGATTTGTCAAAGGAACAAGTACCATCTATGCTGCTAAAAAGGTTCGGTGAGACCTTGACATGGGGAGCATTGACATGGTACTCCCAGCTACCAGCGCGATCGATATCAACGTTTGAAAAGATGGCGGATAAATTCGCCACCGCTCATACAAGGGCGAAGAAGGCTAAAGCTAGGGTCAATGATATCTTCGCCGTCAGGCAAACGGCGGGCGAGGGACTACGGGATTTCCTGGCCCGATTCAACAGAGTAAGGATGAGCCTGCCAAATATGTCAGAAGGGATGGCAGTAGCATCCTTTCAAAATGGGTTAAACAGGAACGGATCAAAGGCAACCAAAAAACTGCTCAGTAGACTCATGAAGTATCCCCCACCACATGGGAAGAGATCCAGAACGCCTATTGCGCTGAGGTAAGGGCAGATAAGGATGACCTGAATGACCCAATCCAGCGATTAACGTCGGTTTAGACCGAGGCAAGGAGAGATCGACGTAACAACAGGCGAAGAGATCAACCACCACGTTTCAATTGAGAAAGGCATCAACCCTATGTCCGAACATCTAACCCGCCCCCTCCAAGACATACGGATGCCATGTTACGACACACTGCACCCCTTCAAAGTGAAAGAGGTATGCCTCCACTGCTATCTGCTCATAACTTTTGTGTTTCCCCTTCAGAGATAGTTTACGCACTTGAGAAGCTAGGCATGAAGGTGCAGTGGCCGCAAAAAATAAAATTGGACCCAACCACCAGGAGGTCAAACGTCCTCTGTGAATTCCATCAAGAAAGAGGACACAAGACCGAAGATTGCATAGGTCTGCGTCATAAAGTAGTTAGGATGTTGAACCAGGGGTACCTAAAAGAACTGCTCAGCGATAAAGGAAGGGCCAACTTCGCTCGAGGGAACGATCCATCTCAAGGACCTCCAAAGCCACCATCACTAGCACGCACCATACAGATGATCATTGGAGGTGTCGACGACACGGTAATCAACTATGTGAAGTTCACCGCCATGCACAAACTCAAACGGACGATCGCCCACGAACGGTATGATGACCTCGAAGACAGTGTCATCTTCTATAAGTCGGATGCCGATGGTTTGTCTTCCCCTCACTATGATACTTTGGTTACAACTTTATGCATCGTTGATACAGATGTAAAAAGAATCATGGTAGATGATGGAAGCGACGTGTGTATCATTCACCCGCGAGTTCTCATGCAAATGAGGCTTGAGGATAAAATAATACTGCGTTGCATAACACTAACAGGTTTTAATAATGCAGTAGAGTGGACATCCGGAGAAATAGTGCTACCTGTCCTAGCAGGAGGGGTCACCCTGGAGACACCATTCCACGTCATGAACCAGGAAACAACCTACAACGCCATCATGGAGAGACCATAGATACACGTTATGTGAGTCGTCCCTTCAAGCTTCTATCAAGTGATCAAATTTCCCACCCCGTTGGGGATATTCAGCATCTGAGGCAAGCCACGCACCGCCCAAGAATGGTATCGGATCGCCCAAGATTGCACCTACACCAAACAACTAAAAGGAGCAAGTGCGGAGGCATAGCAATCAGCGATGTCGGGAACTAAACCCGACCTACAAACAGAGGCCATTAAAGACCCGGATATCGTAGAAGCTTACAAGGCAACTATAGAGGATCTCGACCCCGTCCAATTAGACGTTGATAACACAAAAAAGGCTTACATAGGGCACAACCTCTCGGAGCCAGGTAAGTCTCGTGAATTTTTAATTAACAACGCCGATTTATTTGCCTTATCCCACTCAGATATGCTAGGAATCCCAAAGGACATTGCCACTCTTAGACTGAATATCGACCCACTCTATCCATCGGTACGACAAATAAGAAGAAAGTTCAATGTCGTAATCAATAAGGCAGTCAGCGAAGAGGTGGATAAATTACTCATCAACGGTTCCATTAGAGAATCGAAATACACCCAATGGGTTGCCAACGTGGTCATAGTCAAAAAGAAGAACGGGAAATGGCGAATGTGTGTTGACTTCATCAATCTAAGCAAAGCATGCCCAAAGGATTCCTTCTCGTTACCCCATATCGACCAATTGATCGATGCAACAGCGGGGCACGAATTGCTGAGCTTTTTGGACGCCTACTCCGGTTACAACCAAATTCTAATGGTTGAAGAAGATCAAGAAAAGATAACCTTCATCACTCACCAAGGAACATATTGCTATAAAGTGATGCCGTTCGGACTCAAGAATGCAGGGGCCACATACCAGAGGCTAGTCACCAAAATGTTCAAAGAGCAGCTCGGCAAGACCATGGAGGTCTACATCGATGACATGCTGGTAAAGTCAACAAAGAAGGAGGATCACATTGGCCATTTGAAATAAGCCTTCGAAATATTAAGGCAGTACGGGATGAAGTTAAATCCCGAGAAGTGCACCTTCGGCGTAACCTCAGGAAAATTCCTTGGCTGCCTCGTGTCGCAAAGGGGAATCAAAGTCATCCCGAATCAAATCAAAGCCATCGACGCAATACCAGAGGTACTAACCAGCAAAAAGCAGGTGCAGAAGCTAACAGGGCGAATAACCACCTTATCAAGGTTCATTTCACGATCATCGGACAGATGCCACAAATTCTTCAATGTGTTGAGAAAAGACAACGGGCTGCAATGGAACGAGGAATTTGTCGATGCACTAAGAAAACTAAAAGCGTATCTGTCTTCGCCACCTCTACTCGTCAAAGCGGATCCAGGTTAGTGTCTGCTTGTGTATTTAGCAGTTTCTAAAGTTGCAGTGAGTGCAGTCTTGGTCCGTGAAAACAAAGGTACGCAATCTCCAATTTATTATATCAGCAAAACTTTAATCGATGCCAAGACAAGGTACCCTCACCTTGAAAAACTAGCTCTGGCACTGGTCGTGGCTTCACGAAAGCTTAGACCATATTTTCAATGTCACCCCATAAAAGTGGTAACAACCTTCCCCCTAAGAGGTATCCTGCACAAACCCAAACTATCGGGTAGACTTGCCAAGTGGGCCATAGAATTAAGCGAGCACGACATAACATACCAACCGTCAACTGCCATTAAGTCGCAGGTGCTCGCCGACTTCGTCGCTGATTTCAGCATGGAGACATTGCCCGAGGCAGGACAAGAAGCACTCCGCACTTCTATACATACTGACCTCTGGATCCTCTACACCGACGGTGCCTCCAATGCCTCGGGATCTGTACTGGGACTCATCCTCGAGGTTCCTACGGGCGAAGAAATTTGCCAGTCCATACGATGCCCCGAGATGACTAACAACGAGGCCCAATATGAGGCTATGATTGCAGGGTTGAAGTTAGCCCTCAAATACGGCGCCCGACGACTCGTCCTCCACTGTGACTCTCAACTCGTTGTGAATCAAGTCACCGGGACTTTCCAAATCAAAGAGCAGAGACTACAAAGATACCATTCGGAAATCCACAAACTGCTGCCAGAATTCGATGAATGCCGCCTCGACCAAATACCCAGGGTGCAGAATATTGAAGCAGATGGCCTCGCCAAATTAGTTGCGGCCACCAGGACTATCAACAAAGAAAACGTGGTCACCCTCCTTCATTCTACAATAGATCATGTCGAGGTACATTCTATAAACCTAACTTGGGACTGGCTTAACTGCTTCATAGCCTATTTACATGATGGAATGCTCCCGCAAGATAAAAAAAGAAGCCAAAAAACTCCGGGTACAGGCAGCCCGATATAGCCTAGTAAACGACGATATCTACAAAAGAACATTCGACGACCTCCTAGCCAAATGTCTTGGACCACATCAAACAAGATGAGTACCGGAAGAAGTACACGAAGGGCATTGCGGCACCCACACGGGAAATCATGCCCTCGTTCGATGCCTCTTCCGCACCAGCAACTACTGGCCTACCATGAAAAAAGAAGCCACGGACTATGTCCAAAGATGCGAACAATGTTAAA
This sequence comes from Nicotiana tabacum, assembly GCF_000715075.1. Lineage (NCBI taxonomy): Eukaryota > Viridiplantae > Streptophyta > Magnoliopsida > Solanales > Solanaceae > Nicotiana > Nicotiana tabacum. Next base: position 41,680,999 of record NC_134080.1, on the reverse strand, counting down.
AGTACGCCCCTATGATACATCAAGCAGGAGAACTCCTCCATTCCGTCACTTTGCCATGGCTATTCATAAAATGGGGAATGGACATAGTCGGCCCCCTCCCAGCAGGATGAGGTAAGGTACGCTTCCTTTTGGTTTTAACTGACTACTTCTCTAAATGGGTGGAAGCAGGTGCATACACTTAGATACGTGAGCAGGAAGTCATCGCCTTCATATGGAAAAACATTATATGCCGTTTTGGCATCCCCAAGGAAATAAGCTGTTACAACGGACCTCAATTCGTCGGAAAAAGAACGACTGGGTTTTTTGAAAAGTGGCACATCAAACGAATACTCTCCACGCTAAATCACCCTGCCTCCAATGGCCAAGCCGAGTCCTCCAATAAAGTAATACTGAACATATTGAAAAAGAAGCTAAAGGGCTATGGCCTGAACTACTACCTGAAGTATTATGGGCATACCGCACTACGCTAAAATCCAGCACATGAGAAACACCATACTCACTGGTCTATGGGACCAACGTAGTTATACCCGTCGAGGTCGGGGATCCCAGCTTGAGATACTCCAACGAGAGCGGAACAGGCAACGACGAAAGTAGGCTACAAGATCTGGATGAAGTTGAAGAATGAAGAGACATGGCCCACATAAGAATAGTAGCCCAAAAGCAGCAAGTAGACAGATACTACACCAAGAGAGCCAAGGTGCGACCACTCAAAGTTGGCGACTACGTCCTCAAGGACAAAACACAAGCATCAAAAGACTCTAATGAGGGAAAATTGGGGACGAACTAGGACGGACCATACAAAATCATAACAGCTGGAAGCAAAGGAGCGTTCCAGCTAGAAATAATGGAGGGAAAACTGCTCCAAAACAACTGGAACGTCGCCTATCTCAAGTATTTCCACTTCTAAAAGATGTCACCTAAGTCATACTTTTTTTTCCTCACCCAAGTTTTGTCCCAATCAGGTTTTCCCGGGGAGGTTTTTAACGAGGCGGTAAAGGGGACGCATTAAGGAGCAACGTGTTGTTCATTACATCGACCCGTCAATGTGATCTCTAGATCGAAGTAATAAAGGGACTATATATAGATAATCAAATCTCCATTGTATGTACAAAATCACATCTCCATTGTATGTACGGAATCAAATCTCCATTATATTTACGGAATCAAATCTCCATTGTATGTGCGGAACCAGATCTCCACTAATCGACATGTGATGTCTTCCTACGGGAATACGACCGTCTTCAAAGATTTAAGTTTGACCTCAGTCGAACCACGATAGGATTCCACTTCGACGATAGTTAGAAGCAACATCCCAATGGCCAAGGCCATCGACGATAATTTAAGTTCGACCTCAGTCAAACCATGACGAGATTCTACTTCGACGACAGTTTGAAGCAACATCCCAATGGCCAAGGCCATCGACGACAGTTCGAAGCAACATCCCAATATCCAAGGCCATCGACGACAATTTAAGTTCGACCTCAGTCGAACCACGACGAGATTCTACTTCGACGACAGTTCGAAGCAACATCCCAATGGCCAAGGCCATCGACGGCAATTTAAGTTCGACCTCATTCGAACCACGATTCTACTTCGATGACAATTCGAAGCAACATCCCAATGGCCAAGGCCATCGACGACAATTTAAGTTCAACCTCAGTCGAACCACGACGGGATTCTACTTCGACGACAGTTTGAAGCAACATCCCAATGGCCAAGGCCATCGACGACAATTTAAGTTCGACCTCAGTCGAACCACGACGGGATTCTACTTCGACGACAGTTCGAAGCAATATCCCAATGGACAAGGCCATTGACGACAATTTAAGTTCAACCTCAGTCGAATTACGATGAGATTCTACTTCGACGACAATTCGAAGCAACATCCCAATGGCCAAGGCCCTTGACAACAATTTAAGTTCGACTTCAGTCGAACTACAACGAGATTCTACTTCGACGACAGTTCGAAGCAACATCCCAATGGCCAAGGCCATCAATAAAAATATAAGTTCGACCTCGTTCGAACCACGAGGGGATTCTACTTCGACGACACTTCGAAGCAACATCCCTATGGCCAAGGCTATCGACAAAAATATCAATTCGACCTCGCTCGAACCGCGATGGTATTCTACTTTAATGACGGTTTGAAGTAACATCCCTATGGATAAGGCCGTCGACGACAATGTAAGTTTGACCTCATTTGAACTACGACGAGATTATACTTCGACGACAGTCGAAGTGACATCCCAATAGCCAAAGGCATCAATATCATGTGCGATAAATGCAAAGAAAAAACAACAAACAAACAAACAAGCCGACGAAAGTAAATTTTACATTACAGCAAAATATCATTTACATTCGCCCTTACAAACAGGCCCAAGTACGACTCGTACAAAAATTCCTAAACAAAAGTAAGTACAAACCGAGACTACACATCATCCCCAGCTGGGTAAGTGTCTTCATACCACGAATCTGAAGCAAGGTGATTCGCATAATCAGAATTGACGCCTTCCCCGTCAGGTGTGAGGGGCCCGTACCCGCATGACTCACGAGTTGCACGAGCTTCGGCATGGACAGCCTGAACCTCCGCCTCTGTAGCCCTTCCCTCGGCGTGAAAAGCCTTATACACGTCAAGCCGAGGCTCCGCATTGACCCACAACTCATACAAACGACGGGGCACGCCCGGATCAGCTGAGGCACGAGATGTAGAAGGTTGAGAACGTCGACCTGCCTCCTCCGCCCTCAGCGAGGCCATTTGTCCCTTCAATGCGGCCAACTCCGCCTCCAGTTCCTTGATATGCCTTTCGAGCCCTGCAACTTGACGACCAGAGGCTTCCCTCTCCCCAGTTAGTTCCGACCTAGAAATACGGAGGGCATCCTCCAAAGATATCGATTCAGAAATAGCTGCCACTAGCTTATTGGCACCGACGTTCAGCTTGCCCTTGAGCCCATCAATCTCCGCTACCTTAGCACTCAACTCGGCGGTCAATTCAGCCAACTTCAGCTATAAGTCGGCATTTTCAGCCGTCACCCCTGGCTTAATTCGAACTCGTCCTCCTTTGCCTTAAGGGAGGCCTCCAATTCACTATTACGGGGCGACCGCCTTCACAAGCTCCTCATCCCTCTCCTTCAACTCCTTTATCCTGCGCTCCAATTGGTCCTCCCGTTGCTTGAGCCCCTCACGAAACACCTGGAATTCAGGATCCTGATAATAGATGTCGGACATAGCCCGATGCATAGCACAATACTGATGATACTTGGACGACATCTTCTCGTAAAGGCCCGTCCTTTTTCTCTCACGACGCTCTCTCTCCACCTCCAGGATGAGGGTATGACAAAAGAGAAGGGCAGAAGTTAGAAACAAAATGCAAAACGACGATTATCGCACCAATCCAATGACAAAAAGAGAAGGAAATTTACCTACCCGCAGGGCCATACCAGCGACCTTCTAAGATAACTCCACGTTGCTCATTGCTCCAAGCATCTCGCTTTCAGGAGCGGCACATAGAGGAGCGAGGGCTGACGCCACCTGCTCGTTGTTCAGCAGCAAGTTATAGTTCCCCGGGACTACCACATGATGGTCAGACCCGTCCATCCAAACCTCTACATGGGTATGGTGACCCACAAATTCATTAACATCCTCTGGGTCAATATTCGAACTTGAGCCGTCACCCTCGACACGAGGCCCTCCGACATTAGACAATGCACCACCCTCAACGGAGCACACTGAACTGGCTCCCGGGCCAACTCCCTCCACTTGGGGGTACTCCTCGATAAAATGGCATCGGCCATAAACACGGGCTGTCCGGGATGCCCTGCTGCCGTTGGCATCCGTAGCCACGCCCTTCCCCAGTTCTAGCCTCCTCTTTTTTCTCTCCAATGGCTCATCCCCATTAGACAATTCATCCAAAGGATGTGAGGTTGGTACCGAAAAAGCCTCTTCCCTCGTGGCCACAGTTCGAGACCAATCTTCCAGTTGAATAGGTTGAGGACGACCCTCCTAAATAGACTCGCACAAGATAAATCGCGTGTCCACGGTAGCGGCGGCTTGTCTAAAGGTGGGAACTGGCGCCTTCCGTCTAGAAGCTCCCCGACCTGTCATCACGAAGGGCCATACTATTAAACGAGGTCGCATGACCAACAAGGCAGTGAGTCAAATATTTACCTGAGGAAACCCTAGGGCCATAATGTTGCACGAAGGCGGGCTAAGTCCGAGTTTCCGTCGCATAAGGCAACAGGCGGGCTACCCAATCCTTGATACTCGCAATAGGGCAAGGTGGACGGCCCATAGCTGCAAAACGGCGAGTAAGTAAAAGTTATAATAATTACAGAAGAGAGGGGAACATAACGAATGACGTTACTTAGGAGTTCCGTTCCATCGCTCCAAAAAATTGGCAAAGTCAGAAACGATGTGTTCAGTCTTGATAAAGAAATACTTGTACCAAAACTTACGGCTCTCCTGGTCGTCCGTCCCGACCACCAGCCCTTTCGTACCATGAAGTCTCAAATGCACCATGGTATCCCTAAGGAAGCCAGGCGTGAATAGGTGCAAATGATGATGGACAGAGACACAACACTCCGCCAACTCTGCATACTTAGTCAATAGCAGAAGCACCTTACGCATGTACGGCGAAAGCTATGCTGGGCAAACCTGGTAAAATCTACAGAATTCCTTCGCTAAAAGGAAGAGAGGAAGGGTGTAGCCGATCATGAAAAGATACTCGTAGAAAGCATAGTACCCAGGTCTGTAGATGTCAATGTAATCTTTCCCCGCCGGAATCATCTCTACATGGGCAAGAATACCATACTTTATACGAAGGGCATCAAGATGAATCTGCTTCATCTCAGAAAATACAGGGTTTGGAGTAGGAGGTGGATCTTTGAGGAAATCACTCCGGGACAAGGGATGCCTCGGTAGTAGCTCCTCCACCGTAAGAGGGTTGTCACCCTCTTCTACCACCACTTCTCCGCTACCGGAAAGAGGCACTGTGGATGATGGGGTGGCTTCAGAAACCTCTTCGCTAGCACGATGAGACCTCGGCATAGTATCGTTTAAAGGAGTAGCAACACAAAGGGAGTAAAAAAGAAGAAATTTTCGGTGAAGAACGGAAACGGAAGCAGGAGGATATAAGAACAAATGAAGAAGACTGAAAGGCTATCAAGAGAGAAATGGCTAAAGTTTTTCAAAAAATCAAACCCCTCATCTATTTATTGGATTGGATCGCGCCAGAACTGAGGCGGTAGGCCTCAAATCGGCGCAAGAATCAAAGCGCCAAGCCGTCAGTTCTTGCCTAAAAAATACGCGTAATGATGATGCACGTAAAGCTGACATCACCCCCGGGTAGCGTGTTCTCTTTGGTGCTTCGCTGAATATGATAGCCACCCCTTGTTGGCCACGTCGTAACGTTACGATGGGTCAAATTTCTCCCAAAGAAGGCATAGAGTTCGCTCATCGAGGACGCACCCGGTCACAACCCCGACGAGCGGAGGGACTAACTGTATGGGTCTGAATTTGACCGACCACGACCTACAGTGAGCACGACAAACGACCGAGCACCCACGAGTCGACGTCTAGTGGGATACGACCTTGTGGTAAAAGAAGGAACGATACGATCTCGACAGTAGCGTAAGCCCATTAGGAAATATGAAGAATATTCCTTAAAAGATTCTTTGCTTGTCGTTTCTACGATTGGAAGGAATTCCTCAGTATATAAGAGGGATGAGAGCCTTATAACAGGGGGAGACTGAGAAAAATTCACTAACTTATAAAGAAAAGAAAGTTTACAACTCTCTTCTCTCTATTATTATTATTCTAGAGTTTATTATTTTCAGCTATGATTTATTTATTCAAAAAAAATTTAAATATATTTTGAGTCAAACAAATATCCTTTATACATATTTGTAGCAACAGGAAAAAGAAAAAGAGAACTAAGAAATTACGAAATCTTAATATCATAGAAAAAGGTCGATCTTAACAAAGGTTTTCAATGATCGCGTTATCATTCTCTGTCCTCGAAAACATACATAGGTCTCACGTGGGCCCTATGTTTTATTAGAGTACAGCGCGCGTGCACATGAACAGGATTTTTGGTACGTTGTAATCTTTCCTGGGGCCATATCAAGCTATATGTTTCACTCTCCACTTAAGCGCGTATTCTTCACTCTAGAAAACTCCAGGGGAAACTTTGGAGCGTGGGGAGCACATGAAGGGAATGGTCATATGGATATTAGAGAATTAAATGTGATGTTGTCATCCATATCTACTAACGGGCCCACCACAATTAAAGAATAATTGTTGTGTGGGAGTGAATATAGGAGAAGACAACGTCGTTTTCGTAACAATTTCAATGAAAGAAAGAAACGACAAATTCAAGAGTAGATTGGTAGCATATAAATATATGTATAAAATATAATATAATCACAAAGGACAATTGTTTTTTTATAGTTTGTTTTTGTTATAAATATATTATATTATGGATATTTATTTAATACTTCATTGTAAATAAGCTTTTTGAAGAAACTTATTGAGAAGAAGATTACCCAATAGAAAATCTGTTCCTATACTATAAATGGGGATAACGCGGGTATAATAAGCTTATCCTTTCGATACTCCGTTATGGATAAACATTACCCCTGATAGAAGATTATCCATACCGGGTATAATAAGCTTATCCTTTCGATACTCCATTATGGATAAACATTGCTCTTAGTAGAAGATTATTCATATTTGATATAATAACAGCTTACACAGCAGCTTCCTTTCTTCTATAAATAAAGGAGATTTCAGTTCATTATGTACATCAGATTGAATTCGAATAATATATCAATTTCTCTCTATACTTGTCTTTACTTTACAATCTTTATTTTATAACACGTTATCAACACGAGACTCTGTCGTATCGAGCAAATCTTTGAAAGTATCCAATGAGAGGTTTAGCAGCAGCTCGTGATATTAGGAAAGGGGATTTGATTCTTAAAGTTCCAAACGGAGCGTTAATGACTAGTCAAAACCTTATGAATTTTATGATTAACGGTGAAGTGTTGTCAATTTCTGTCAAGAAGAACCCTTCTCTCTCCTATGCTCAGGTGATTCCTTCTTATTTTTCTCTTTAAATATAAGAATTAGAACTTGGGTTTTGTGTTTTTTGGATTAAAGGCAGAAACTTTACCTTTTTCCAATTTTATATGATCAACCAGTATGAACTTTCTTGTTTTAAATATATGTTTATCATGTATGTTAATCATGTCTTTCTAGCCAACTAATGACGTAGATGTCATTTTACTCGGATGAAATCTCGTGAAATTGGAAAGAAAAAGAAATGATTTTTCTTAAGCTATTATATGATGGCGAGACTACCCCAGTAGTTTCTGTGGGAAACGATTGGGGGCTATGAATACTTATACAGTCGCTATTTTGGTACTTATTTTCCTTTTGATTATCTTAATAAAGGATTACAAAATGGATAACATTATTAGATTCACTTAAACTTCAGCATAGCTTGCAAGAAATATACAACCACCGAAAGTGATTATGTTTTGTACAACTTATTGTAACAAAATTTTGTTAACCATCAGAAGTCGTATATGCCTATGTCCACCAGAAGTGATAATTTAGGCTTGCTATGGTTACAACGAAGATAAGTTAGAGAAAATTTCTCTATATTACATATATACCTCGATTTACTCCTGAAGTAGCAAATATATTAAAAGAGGTCAGACGCCATCACAATTTAATGTGGTTATTGCACGTTCAGATAATTATGTTTCATTCCCTGAAGGATGAGAACTTTTGATAAATATCAATTTATTCTTGAAGTGAATGTGACAATATTAATAAAACTCGTAAATATGAACGCGCTTTTGATGTAAATATATTACAATTCACCTCCAGAAGAGGTAATATGATTGAGAGATATATACTCAATTTTTCTTATTTTAAATTTGCTCCTGCAGAAGTAACCCAATAAAATTTCTCCTGAAGCAGGAAAATATTATGAAACTATGTCTTTCTTGTGCTTAAATAAAATAATAAGCTATTCAAAGTTATTTTTGAAGCACATTTCCATTCCCTGTAGTGAATGGAGAAATACCACAACTCACCTCCTGAAGAGGTAGAATAACAAAGGATTTAAATCTTGTTTTTGTGGCATAAAGATCATTGTCGCACGTACTCGTTGTACGTAAAATATCTTGGATAATTTTATTAAATATCAATCCAAGGCAAAAGTATTCTTGTGGAATGCTTTCTACTACAACCATATTAATATGTTATGGTTAGTTATCGAGTTCCCCGAAGGAAATAACAACTCATGTATCTTTCCCCCGAAGGATGTAATGACTATGTGGTTGCCGATTTGGTATAAAATATTCAGATGTTAATGGCGTTTCTCCCTAAATGAGATATTTGTCACAAAGTTGGTGGTAAAAATACTGAAATTCTTAATTTCTTACATTTATAAATTTAGAATTATCTTTATAATATTCATTTGATTATGATTTTCTCTCATGATACCAGAAGTTTCTGAGCAATATTTGATAGTACAAAATATATCAACAACTCCTGAAGAGCTAACTGTTTGTCTAGAAGACACATGACATTAGTAGTGTCTGATAAATATTTGATTGTGGAAAATAAATTGAAGGCTCCCGAAAAGCTTATATGCAAATTTGTTATTAATATTATATGATTGTGGTTAAAACATATGTAGTAAACACGAAATTTACTAATACAACTGGCTATCATATTGAGACTACAAATGATTGGAAGATTGAAAATCTTCACGTTTCCACAATCATAGGGGGTAAAATAATATGTATATGAAAAGTTACCCGCCTTATATCTTCAATTTGTACTACATCATGTATCATAGTAAATCAGAAGTTTACTAATGCAAAAGTTTATGCTATAGTAAACTAGAAGTTTACTAAGAGATAGCATATGCCATGATAAACTTGAAGTTTTCATTTGCCATTTTTAAATGAGCTATTTGAGAATTCAGATAAGCATATACTGAAGAACTGGAAGATTCTTCAAGAATTCTCTTGTGTTGCTTGTTCTCATAATAAATTGATTATACCAGCTAAAGTTGGGACTAAGACCCTAATCTAAAATATATAAAAGGTGAATATGGGTCCATTCACCTATCATGTGAACCATTTATAGATGCATATATGAGATGGTTACATGTATGTTTATTGTCAACCTGCAGTCTAGCATTTGAAATTGCTTTTATCAATTAAGAGCATAATTTTCAGATTATGAAATCAAGATAGTTCATCTTGATGATGTTGGTTTATATCCAAACTAGTTTAGCATTGAATACCTCCTATTAATGGCTAAACTATTTCTTATGAGAACAAAGCTTCATGTGTTGGTCTAAGATTTTCTAAATTGCATACAGTAGCACTTGTATGCATTAGACCAACAATATATAATAAGTACTCCCCTTACAATTGGTTTAGGATTAGAAACAAAGTATGTTTACTATCTAATAACTCTTTATGCGTGGTATATGATCAATTTCTCTACCACAAAGCACAAAGATAGGTTTCCCAAAGAAGATTTGGGATATATGTTAGTTTTCTAACATTCAGGGGATGGAATAAGCAGTTGAAAAATATGTATATGAATCGAATTATCATTATTATGATCCTCACTCAGAAGATAATTCAAGTCAAATGCCAGAAGCATTTGCTGATCCAAAATTAAATATCATATTTCACCAGCGAATGCTCCTATTAAAATTAATGTCCTTGAAGGATGGAGTTTACTGTACGCATGAAGCGTGGTAGACACATAAGTTTCAAAGGTAACAATCCTTGAAAAGGATAGGAGCAAATGATCAAAATAATCATAATAAGGAGGAAATGAGCTCTAGAAGAACCCACGATATAATATTTCATGAAACTCCACAAGAAGTTCAGGTACCTAAAAATAAAGAATGATGAGATCTCAACAAGTTATGTCGCTTCTGAACCGATACAAAAATGATCGTCGACGATATATTTGATACAATATAGTGTACAATATTGTAAAAGATTGTGAGGATCGGATCTGTAGTCTAGATACCTGAAGATGCCATGCCATTCACAACCTATATGGCTTATTTGATTAAATCTATATGAATATCCCTGAAGGATTTAAAATGCCTGAAGCATATAGTTCAAAGTCTCGAATGTAACGACCCGACCGATCGTTTTGAGCTCTAGCGCGCCATTCGGTAGTTTGAGGCTTTGGACAGTTTCACTTCAGGTATTATGACTTGTACATATGGTTGGAATTGAATTTCGGGAAGTTTGGAATTGATTTGGAAAGAAAATTCCCATTTTGGAAGCTTTAAGTTGGAAGAATTGATTGGGATTGAATTTTTGAGTAAACGACCTTAGAATTAGGATTTGAAGGTTCCAGTAGGTTCGTATAATGATTTCGGACTTGGGCGTATGCCCGGATCGGGTTTTGGGTGAACCGGGAGCATTTTGGCGCATATTGTGGAAGTTAGCATTTTTGGAAGAATTTCATAAATTTGGGTTGAAGTGCATTTTAATGCTATCGATGTCTGTTTGGGATTCCGAGTATGGGAATAGCTCCGTATGGTAATTCTGGTATTGGGAGCATGATCGAAAGTGAATTCGGAGGTCCGTAGGTATTTTGGAGTCATTTGGCTAAAGATAGAAATTTGAAGATTTTGAGAAGTTTGACCGGAAGTGGACTTTTTGATATCGGAGTCAGATTCCAATTCCAGAAGTTGAAGTAGGTCTGTAATGTCAAATATGACTTGTGTACAAAATTTAAGGTCAAACGGACGTGATTTGATAGGTTTAAGCAACGAAAGTAGAAGTTTGAAATTTTAAAGTTCATTAAGCTTGAATTGGAGTGCGAACACAAAAGTTGTAGCCCTTGCATTTTAGTTTCCAGAAAGATAAACCATTCATCATTTGGATATTTGTACAAAAAGTTATGATCGACTGAATGAAAACTGGTAAAGCTGTTCTACAATTTCCCCAGAAATTTTTGATGCGAGGAGCCTACTTTGGAAGCTTATATCTCGAAATCTATAAGGAATCTGAAATTATGGAAAACATGAAAGTTGTAGATCTTTGATTCTAATTTCCAGAAAGTTAAACCATTCATTATTTGAACATTTGCACAGAAAGTTATGGTCCGTTGGTTGAAGGCTTTTAGTAGTTTATTTTTTGCCCGAAAATCAGGCAAAGTCGCATTTCATACATGCGACTTGCCTAGGCAAAATGCCTAAAAACGGGAATCAGCCATTTTTTACTCATTTTTGAGTTTTGAGTCTCGGATTTGGGCGATTTTTGGAGTTTTTGGAAGAGGGTTTTTACCTAGCACTTTGAGGTAAGTAATTTCTACACAAGATGAGTTTAATACATAGATTATGGATAGATTAACATGTAAAAATTGGTGAAATCAAGGGTTTAGATGAAAATCTAGGTTTTGTATAAAAATAAGATTTGACCAGGAAAATAGTTATGGAATTTGATAAAAATCATATATTTGACTTCATAAGGTTATGGGTAACAACTTTCTTTGAAAATTTCCAGAAGCCGGGCACGTGGGCCCGGGGGTAAATTTTAGGAATCTTACATTTAGGTTGGGTAATCACCTTAATAGTTGGAATATAAATTTTTGAACATGTATTGATTAGTTTATACACTAGTTCATTAGTTTCGGATTGTTCCACACCAAATTGAGGGTTTGAGCATAATCTTGGACCGGAAAGTGGGCTTCGGAGCGAGGTGAGTCTCCTTTCTAACCTTGTAAGAGGGAATTATCTCCATAGGTGAATTAATTGGATATGTGCTTCTATTTGTGGGGGCTACGTACGCACGAGGTGACGAGAGTCCATGCGTAGCTACTATTATGCTTAAGTCCGGGTAGTTTAGGACCTAAAAGCATGCTTTACTTGTAATATTTGAAATCTTGTTGTCAATTTAAAAATGCTTAAAACATATCGAACGTGTAAATGAATTTCTAAAAGACTAGTCATCGTTTCCATATTTTTAAAAGAGAAATTGCCTTTTCTTAGATAATTGCTCTTTGATGAGTTCTTGATTGACTGTTTGAATGTGTTTATATATTGTGGAACGGGCCGAACGCCTCGGTAGATTAAATAGATGTATATATGGTTCGCGCCATTAGATCCTCAGGCAGTGCACAATTTAAATATTTGTTGGATCGGGTCGTACGACCTCGGCATAATTTGCGCATGCTTGTATTGCTTGCCTTGAGATTCATTGATATTGCTATTTGTTTTCTCCCTGGCCTGAGATAAATGTAAAAATGATGAAAATGAATTTGGGAATTTCCTATAAACGAAAGAATTGTTTACTTGCCTCATGCTATTTGAGTTACTGTCATTTTTATGAAATATCTTCGATTTATTAAATTATTGGTATATTATCATTAGACCACTAGTAAGTATCGAAGTCAACCTCTCGTCTCTACTTCTTTTAGATTAGACGGGATACTTACTGAGTACACGTTGTTTTTGTACTCATGCTACACTTGCTGTGCATTTTTGTTGCATAGGCACATGTACCTCTAACAGCCTAATGGGCGTAGCAGCATGGATGATACAGAGACTTAGGCGAGTTGCATCTTTCGAAGTGACCCGCAGCCAGCATAGTCTCTTTTAGTGTGTTGTATTTACTTTCTGTCCAAATCTATATTCCGGACAGTTATTGTAATTCATTTGATTTCCTAGTGATTACTCATACACTTGTGACACTGGGTTCTGGAATGGTTATGGGATATCTAATATTAAAAGTTGTAAACATTTTTATTTATTCAGTGATGATTACCTTTTTACTAGATAAATTAAAGGAAATTATGGTTCCTAAAATATTAAAATGAGAGTTTAATAATTACTCAATGTTGGCTTGCCTGACCGAGATGCCCGACGCCATCACAGCCTTTGATAGATTTTGGGTCGTGACAACATAGTATTAGAGCACTTAGTTCCCTTTAGGTCTCACGAGTCATGAGCAAGTCTAGTAGAGTCTTGCGGATCGGTACAGAGACGTTTGTACTTATTTTTGAAAGGCTACAGGGCTGGAGGAACACTTCTCTTCTTGATTCCTCATCATGCGGTTTGATTCCTTTGAGACTTATGCCTTCATTTCCTTTCCATTCAATCTTACGCGACGTGAAGCGCTTGTTATTAATCGCGAATTGAGGAAATGTAATAGTACTAAAGATGTGGTGCGGGATGTTTCTCCCTGCGTAGTTGTTGGGCTATTGTCGTCACCTTGCAGAAGGTCGTTCTGTCATTTCAGTTTAGTATCAGTATTACCCAAGATTTTGAGATTTGGCATCGATGTTATGATGATTCATGCATTGTTATCGCCTAGTATTGATGTGATGGTAAGGATTTACCAATGTGTCGGGACAATGAATTACCTGAAAGGAGGCCTACTCAGTGCATGATTCAGAGATTCGGTATTTTATTCCCGGTAGAGGAAAGGCAACCAAACTATAATTGTTCAGGATTGAGTCGATGTTTCTCATGTCAACGGCTCGAGAAAAGATGATTTTCGGAAATGTATAAAGTTAGTAGCGGTCTATTGGTTCGAGAGCTACCGAGATATATTTTGATCTAAGGCATCAGCTGATCAGCAAAGGATGAGGAAGGACATGTGGGAAGTGTCATGCGGTGGTTAAATTTCTAGAAGGCCAGCTGTAAGAAGCGGGAGTCAAGTAGTTGCTTAAAGAAGAGGGGTTTAGCCAAAGTGGGAGAGTGGCAGAGTAGTATATGAGTTCAGTGTCAGGATAACTACACACCTTGAGGAAAAGTTAGAGTGGTTTGGGAATTTTAGTGGACGGTGATTGAGTTTACAAGCATAAATTTGAAATATTGGCTAGCATACGAGGAAGATTTGATATGACGGAAAGAAGCTGCTTGATATGAAGAAGGATACAACATAACTTTGAAATGGGGAGATATTATCGTGTATTTTAGTAAATGTCCACGAGGAATGAACGGATTCATTCAGCTAGTGAATGAGCATGGGCTCAGAATAGGTTGTTGATTTTGTAGTAATGGTGCATTGCAACGTTGTTGGGAGATGATGACATGTAATTTCTTCACGGGGTTATCTCCTGTGAGCAAATCAGTGGTCACGTGGTTGGCGAAGCTTCTGTGAAGAATCCTACTGGCTATCTAGTAAGAAGTCGAATATGTGAATGTTGCTAGAGTTTCAGAGTGTTCATGAAATGCTAATGGAAGGATTTCGAGGAATTTGGCGGTGGATTACACAAGGTTATGTCAATGAGAGATAAAGAATCTTGGTGGGTTCCGGAGTTGTACAATAGTGGCTTCAAGCTAAGTGGGAGAGTCCCACCTCCTACGGTTGGATTGCATAGTCGTCTATTTGTGAGATTTCAGGTTATTAGCTTATGTATGGGTTATTTCAGCTAAGGGAAAGGAACATAAGAGATAATGAGGAGAGGATTTGTTAAAGGTATGCTATAGTTGGCCTTATTGACTCATGTTCAGACTGGAGGAAGGGTACAAGATTTATGCCTTGTGTAGATGTGGGTTTCAAGGAAAGTGATTCGGCCGGGTACTTTGTCGGGAGGGTGTTCATGTGCTAGAAGATTTATGGAGCTGATTATATTCGGGACCAAGTCAGAGTGGGTGGCTCTCAACAACGGTCCTAGTGAATTCAAAGGATTTAAAAATGCGGTGCCTAAGGATTCAAGCCCGTAGTATGGTTAAGAATCGAGCTTTTGTAGCAGATTAAAATAAGAGGCACGGAATGATCTATGATGTTTTCGACTTGCAGTGTAGCATCAGGAGGAAAAAGGGAAAAAGACTTCGGATTCATAGAGGGATTATCATAATGTGTACATCAGTTGAAGATGTGAATGTGCGTGCAAGGAGGGTATGAAGCGGTTCATGGGTTTGGAGACAATGTGGTCTCATGGAATGGGGTCACTCAAGATGAGTGCGGATTTAGGTTGGTGATGTAAGGAATGGAGCTAATATTATCTCTAAGGCAAGCTAAAGATGAATTAGAGGAAGTTAGATTGGTTAGCCATTGTTGAATTGGCATAGTGGTGGCGGTGCGCACGAGGCTCGACGGCCGCCGTAATTGATTATATTTGGAAGTATTCAAGTATTATGGCCTGTTATATGTAGGTGGATCCCGGAAGGGTTATGGTGATTTAGACCACTACTTGAGGATTTGAATATTCTACGGTTATGAGAAGTTACTCGCGTGTTGCTATGGTCCTCTTGGAATGATTTAATTAAAAAGTTTCTAGGTGAGGAAGTGTTTACCATATTAGTGGTTCAGGAGTTATGATGAAGATCTTGTGCTATCGCATATTGGCATGTTAGGTGTAGTAAGGGGTATGGTATTTGAAAGTGAGGATCAAGGTTGCGGTTCGGTGTTGACAAGGATGTCACGAGCTCGGATGAGTAGGAAAGGGATTTGAATGTTTAGAGTAACCTGGCATTGTCTTCAACATCACCTAAGATCGGTGTTTTGTGAAAAAGGCTTTGCATCCTGGTTAAGGATTCTTAATCGCTTTTCAGCATTAGTGTGGCCGATGGTATGGATGTACAAATCTATTATCTATTACGGAAGATCGTGGGAGCGTGCCCTACGGGAAGGTTGTATAAGTGTGTCATGTAGTCACTTGATTGATCGAAGAATTAAACCAAGTATGAAGATTGTAGTGATATCGTTAATTTGAGAATTGATGCCTGGAAGGCACTCGATTTATTAGGTTATGGACTGTGGAGGATTACTCTGGTTATGATGGTTGTTTTGTGTGTTATGGGAAAAAGGGGGTTATTATGGACCCAGGAAAGATTATGGACCTAGTTCGGTACGATCAGAATCGGCTTGAGGTTTGTGAATGGATTTAAGTATTAATAGAGGCTCTATATCAGGCCGGATGTGTTCATTTCAGTATAGCGCTCCTTATGGAGGAGTATTCAGACGTGGGATGTTATTTCATCGTTGGCTATTTCATGTAATGCTATATTGTGCCGTGTGAGTTGTGAATGGCTCGATAATTTTCTTATGTGTTGAGGTTTCGCGTAGCGATGGTATTATGTGAGCAGGACGGCTCTTTAGTTTCAGAACATATATCTCACCTCAGTTGTGCTTGAGTTTGTTAGCTTATGGCACTATATGTCTCCCCAAGGATGGTATTATGTACTTAGCGTGCTTGTGACTGATATTCAGTATTTTGTTATAATGAGCAATTTAGTTCGGTGTGTATCTCATTATATGAATTTTATGTGTGGATCGGGTGGCACACCGCCATGGGTATGTTGTTTGGATCGGGTTACACGCCGCAACAGTGTGATGTTGAGTACAGTTCCCTATACCTATTTCTATGTGTTTTGTTTCCCATTTTCTAAGGAAAGTTCATATTAGTCGCGTGAGTTGAGTAGTCCCTTCCTGAGTTCGTTTTCCTTATGTATCACGTTCGAGCTTGCAGCCTGTTGGCACATTACGACATCATATGGGATTTTTGATCATGACCGGGGTGGCTTATTTCCTGAGCAATTCGTATTGGGTGAGACGAGATTATTGGATCTAGGATCAGTGCAGTCGAATTATATGAAGTATATTAAAGAGCAAAGATCATTATTTGGTTCAGAATAAGGTAATGGTTCTTGTCAGAAATATAGACTCAATGATTTGTTGACTTGGCAGTTGATTATAAATTTCTACACATCTCTTCTGTCGTGGCGGTAGTGCGAGAGTTGGAACAAGAGTTATATATATCATGAGGTGCGTTGTGAACATCAGATTGGGGAATGTTGGTTATTATGATCAGAGAATGTTATTATGGTCCTGTGGATGATGTGGTGCCTGGTGAGAATTCGGCAAAGGTATGCAGTCATGTTCTGGTACATCGTGTAGTGATTGATACAGTGTTCTTATATTGGAAGCAAGCCTGACAGAGAATTTCAGATGTTGAAACTGTGTTCTAAGGCTCTTTTGTTTGAATAAAAGAGAATATTTTCATATTTGCTCGAACTAATGTGCTCAACTGAGTTGTAGTAGCACGGGTAGGTGCACAAGGTGTTTAACTGTGATTTCAGACAACTCCAGCGCAATTCTTAGCACGTTCGAGGGCGAACGTATGTTTAAGTGGGAGAGAATGTAACGATTCGACCAATTGTTTTGAGCTCTAGCACACCGTTCGGCAGTTTGAGGTCATGAGCATCTTCATTTCAGGTGTTACGACTTGTACGCATGGTCAGAATTAAATTTCGGGAAGTTTGGAATGGATTGGGAAAGAGAATTCCCATTTCGGAAGCTTTAAGTTGGAAGAATTGACTAGGATTGGATTTTTGAGTAAACGACCTCAGAATCGGGATTTGAAGGTTCCAGCAGGTTCGTATGATGATTTCGGACTTGGGTGTATGCCCGGATGGGGTTTTGGGTGACCCGGGAGCGTTTTGGCGCCTATTGTGGAAGTTAGCATTTTTGGAAGAATTTCATAAATTTGGGTTGAAGTACATTTCAATGCTATCGATGTCCGTTTGGGATTCCGAGTATGAGAATAGCTCTGTATGGTGATTCTGATATTGGAAGCGCGATTGGAAGTGAATTCAGAGGTCCGTAGGTTATTTTGGAGTCATTTGGCTAAAGATAGAAATTTGAAAGTTTTGAGAAGTTTGACCGGAAGTGGACTTTTTGATATCGGAGTCGGATTCCGATTCCAGAAGTTGAAGTAGGTCCGTAATATCAAATATGACTTGTGTGCAAAATTTGAGGTCAAACGGACGTGATTTGATAGGTTTAAGCAACGAAAGTAGAAGTTTGAAATTTTAAAGTTCATTAAGCTTGAATTGGAGTGTGAAACATGAAAGTTGTAGCCCTTGCATTCTAGTTTCCACAAAGATAAACCATTCATTATTTGGATATTTGTACAGAAAGTTATGATCGATTGAATGGAGACTGGTAAAGTTGTTCTGTAATTTCCCCAGAAATTTCTGATGCGAGGAGCCTATTTTGGAAGCTTATATCTCAAAATCTATAAAGAATCTGAAAATTTGCAAAACACGAAAGTTATAGATATTTAATTCTAGTTTCCAGAAAGTTAAACCATTTATTATTTGGACATATGTACAGAAAGTTATGGTCCATTGACTGAAGGCTGGTAATAGTTTATTTTTTGCCCGAAAATCAGGCAAAGTCGCATTTCATACATGCGACTTGCCTAGGCAAAATGCCTAAAAACGGGAATCAACCATTTTTTTTCATTTTTGAGTTTTTAGTCTCGAATTTGGGCAATTTTTGGAGCTTTTGGAAGAGCGTTTTTACCTAGCACTTTGAGGTAAGTAATTTCTACACAACATGAGTTTAATACATAGATTATGGATAGATTAACATGTAAAAATTGGTGAAATCAAGGGTTTAGATGAAAACCTAGGTTTTGTATAAAAATAATATTTGACCACAAAAATGGTTATGGAATTTGGTAAAAATCATATATTTGACTTCATAAGGTTATGGGTAACAACTTTCTTCGAAAATTTCCGGAATCCGGACACGCAGGTCCGGGGGTGAATTTTAGGAATCTTACATTTAGGGTTGGGTAATCACCTTAATAGTTGGAATATGAATTTTTGAACATGTATTGATTAGTTTATACACTATTTCATTAGTTTTGGATTTTTTCGCACCGAATTGAGGGTTTGAGCATAATCTTGGACCGAAAAGTGGGCTTCGGAGCGAGGTGAGTCTCCTTTCTAACCTTGTAAGAGGGAATTGTCTCCATAGGTGAATTAATTGGATATGTGCTTCTATTTGTGGGGGCTACGTACGCACGAGGTGACGAGAGTCCGTGCGTAGCTACTATTATGCTTAAGTCCGGGTAGTTTAGGACCCAAAAGCATGCTTTACTTGTAATATTTAAAATCTTATTGTCAATTTAAAAATGCTTAAAATATATTGAACGTGTAAATGAATTTCTAAAAGACTAGTCATCGTTTTCATATTTTTAAAAGAGAAATTGCCTTCTCTAGGATAATTGCTCCTTGATGAGTTCTTGATTGACTGTTTGAATGTGTTTATATATTGTGGAACGGGCCGAACGCCTCGGTAGATTAAATAGATGTATATATGGTTCGCGCCATTAGATCCTCAGGCAGTGCACAATTTAAATATTTGTTGGATCGGGTCGTACGACCTCGGCATAATTTGCGCATGCTTGTATTGCTTGCCTTGAGATTCATTGATATTGCTATTTGTTTTCTCCCTGGCCTGAGATAAATGTAAAAATGATGAAAATGAATTTGGGAATTTCCTATAAACGAAAGAATTGTTTACTTGCCTCATGCTATTTGAGTTACTGTCATTTTTATGAAATATCTTCGATTTATTAAATTATTGGTATATTATCATTAGACCACTAGTAAGTATCGAAGTCAACCTCTCGTCTCTACTTCTTTGAGATTAGACGGGATACTTACTGAGTACACGTTGTTTTTGTACTCATGCTACACTTGCTGTGCATTTTTGTTGCATAGGCACATGTACCTCTAACAGCCTAATGGGCGTAGCAGCATGGATGATACAGAGACTTAGGCGAGTTGCATCTTTCGAAGTGACCCGCAGCCAGCATAGTCTCTTTTAGTGTGTTGTATTTACTTTCTGTCCAAATCTATATTCCGGACAGTTATTGTAATTCATTTGATTTCCTAGTGATTACTCATACACTTGTGACACTGGGTTCTGGAATGGTTATGGGATATCTAATATTAAAAGATCTAAACATTTTTATTTATTCAGTGATGATTACCTTTTTACTAGATAAATTAAAGGAAATTATGGTTCCTAAAATATTAAAATGAGAGTTTAATAATTACTCAATGTGTACGACCGAGGTGTCCGGCGCCATCACGTCCTTTGATGGATTTTGGGTCATGACATCGAGAAATGTACTCGATCAGATTACAAAGGTCATTGTACCGTTTAAAGTAATTTGGGCGCATATGGTATTATCGCCTCGGTGAATATTTGATGAAAGAAGGTTACATAAATGATGTTATTTGTCCATGTATTTTTATAAAAAAAAAAGGGCATCAGAATTTGTTATACTTGCTGTTTATGTTAATGACATAAATCTTGTTGGAACTCCAGAAGAGCTCCAAAAGGCAATTGAATATCTTAAGAAAGAATTTGAAATGAAAGATCTTGGAAAGACAAAACTTTGTCTTGGTCTGCAAATTGAACATTTAGCAGACGAGATCTTTATCCATCAATCTGCCTATACAGAAAGGGTCGTAAAACGCTTTTACATGAACAAAGCGCACTCATTGAGTACACCAATGGTTGTTCGATCACTTGAAGTGAATAAGGATTTGTTCCAACCTCCAGAAGAGGACGAGGAACTACTTGGTCCCGAAGTACCCTATCTTAGTGCAATTGGTGCACTAATGTATCTTGCTAATGCTACAAGGCCTGACATAGCATTTTCTGTTAATTTACTAGCAAGATATAGTTCTTCTCCTACACGGAGATATTGGAACGGGATTAAGCATATATTGCGATATTTAAAGGAAACTCTTGATATGGGTTTGTTTTATGCTAACAAAGATAGTGCAGATCTTGTTGGTTATGCAGATGTAGGTTATTTATCTGATCCCCATAAAGCTAGATCTCAAACCGAGTACGTATTTACATATGGAGGTACTGTCATTTCATGGCGCTCCACAAAGCAATCTATTGTTGCTACTTCTTCAAATCATGCTGAGATAATAGCTATTCATGAAGCAAGTAGGGAATGCATATGGTTGAGATCAATAATTCATTTTATTCAAGAAAAATATGGTTTGGAATGTGAGAAAAGACCCACAATTTTATATAAAGACAGTGTTGCATGCATATCCCAATTGAAGGGAGGATTTATAAAAGAAGATAGAACGAAGTACATTTCAACAAAATTATTCTACACACACGATCTTCAGAAAAGTGGTGACATTGATGTGCAACAAATCCGTTCAAGTGATAATCCAATAGATTTATTCACTAAATCTTTGCCAACTTCAACTTTTGAGAAGATGGTATACAATATTGGAATGCGGAGACTCAAATATTTAAAACAAGATTTTCATCAGGGGGAGTAAAATACGCGATGCACTCTTTTTTCCTTACTAAGGTTTTTTTCCCATGAGGTTTTCCTTATAAGGTTTTTAATGGGGCACATAGCAATGCATATTACTAAATATGTGTACTTTTTTTCCTTCACTAGGATTTTTTCCCACGTGATTTTTCCTAGTAAAGTTTTAATGAGGCATATTATCTTTTAATGAACATCCAAGGGGGAGTGTTATAAATATATTATATTATTGATGTTCATTTAGTACTCCGTTGTAAATAAGCTTCCTGAAGAAGCTTATCCATATGGGATCCGCCGTAAATATGTTTATCTATTTAGTACTCTATTAGAAATAAGATTCCTGAAGAAGCTTATCACTTCGATACCCAATTATGGATAAATATTACCCCAGTAGAAGATTATCCATACCGGGTATAATAAGCTTATCCTTACGATACTCCATTATAGATAAACATTGCTCTCAGTAGAAGATTATCCATGTCTGGTATAGTAGCAACTTGCAGTAGCAGCTTACACAGCAGTTTGCAGTAGCAGCTTACACAACAGTTTGCAGTAGCAGCTTACACAGCAACTTCCTTTCTTCTATAAATAGAAGAGATTTCAGTTCATTATGTACATCAGTTTGAATTCGAATAATATATCAATTTCTCTCTATACTTGTCTTTACTTTACAGTCTTTATTTTATAACAGTTTTCCCATTTTGCAAAAGCAAAAAACGTTATTAAGATATGCCATGAAGATTATCTTATTGTCATTTTTATAATAGTCTATTTGACAAAACTTATTTTGAAAATTATTTTTTGTAATTAATTTTGGTGAAAAGTAATTTATATTTTTAATCAATTTAAAAAATACTTAGAATAATTAGTATTTGGCTAAATATTTTTAAAAATTTTCTTTGTATATTTTCTATAAAAAAAATATTATCTAAAACAATGCTTCGGGAAAGAAACTGTTGTTTTTTCTTTTAACTGCTTATGTTTCTACTCAAAAATACTTTTTTCCTTCTAAAAGATGAAAATCTTTTACATCCCCATGCCCAAGTTTACTTTAAAAATCAATCCTCCAACCTTGAACAATTGTTCATTTTCATCATTTTATCCTATGAAATGTCTATTTTACCCTTTGATATTTTCAACTCTCCATAAACGTAATACCTTTTTTATATTACCTAGATAATTTTTAGTGCAGGTATATATTCATAACTTAAATAATATTATATCTTATTATATAATTAATTTGAGTCCACTAACATTATAAATAAAATAATCATATTTTGAATTTATTACAAAATATATTGCTACTTTATTATTATTATTATTATTATTATTATTATTATTATTATTATTTTAATATTATATATATTAAAATACATATAATGTATGACGGTGTGTGTGTGATATTTTGAGTTTTAATTGTTATTAGTAGACTTTTTAAATTATAATTGAAATTCATGAAAAGTGTAAATGGACAATAGTTGCAGATCTGTTATAAAAATTACCTCTATTTTACACCCATTATTTTTTTATTACCTGCATTGTATAATTTATAAAATTTTCAGCCTCTTTTATTCTCAATTTTGTAAATAAATTGAGTTTTGATTGCTATTAATAAAATTACTGATATGAGTAAATTATTTATTGTAATTTTTTTCCTCGTTTACTAAATGTCATTAACTCATATGCTTGACTACTACTTCTTATTTTTTTTTGGTTTCGAAAAAAATTCATTAATTTGTCTATATGTAGGTGGATACAACAATAACAACAAACTCAATTTGATCTCAGTAGGTGGGGTCTGGGGAGGGTAGTCTGTACGCAGACCTTACCCCTACCTATCTATATGTAAATGGATAGTATAAATTAAAATAAAAAATTCTCATTATATTAAAGAATAAAAATAAGAGATAAAAATTGCAGAAGGTAAAATAGGTATTTTAAGAAGTTATCTTTGATATGATAAGCAGAATGATAATTGTTCAAAGTTGGAGGATCGATTTAATTTTTAAAGCAAACTTGGGGGATATAAATGATTTTCACCCCTTAACCAAATACCATAACTTTAAAACAGACACTTTCGATCAAAGTAAACTTAGGCAAACAGGCTATAAGTTGATTTATTAAGGTTGTTGTCCATTACTTCATTCGCTTCACTTTATTTGTCATAATTTGTTTTCGCATAAAGTTTAATATAGTTATTTAAAATTTATAATTTTATATATATCACAAAATAATAAAAATATTTGAAAACTATGATCTTAAATATATCATAATATTTACATAACTATAAGTTCTTCTCATCAAATAAATAGTGAAATGTGATACTTTTGTGGAACACATTATTGAGTAAATAGTGTCAATCAAAGTAAAACAGAGGAGTGTCATTGTTCCCGGGGCCGAGCCAGAGTAATAATTACGAGTTCGGCTAAACTCAATAATTGTGACTTAAGTAATGTATTATATATAGAGAGAGAGAGAAAGAGAGTTAAACTCATAAATTTTTTATTTTGATATTTTCAATAGGTGTATAGTTACAACAACTAAGTTGACACAAAAATCTGAAAAAATACATTATTATTTCACTAAATTTTACTTAAAAGATATAACAATAACACATTCGTCATTCTTGAAGAACGTTAAGTTTATTATTTTAGTTTAAAATAATATCATGCCATCATCATCAGCATCCTCATTATTATTATTATGCTTTTTTTAAATAAAAAAAATTGTCTTGGTGTAACTGGTAAAGTTGTTGTCATATGATCAGGAGGTCACGGGTTCGAGCCGTGGAAACAGCCTCTTGCAAAAATGCAGGGTAAGGCGCGTACGATAGACCTTTATGGTCCGGCCCTTCCTCGAACCTCACACATAGCGGGAGCTTAGTGCATCAGGCTGCCCTTATGCTTTTTTAAAAAAATTATCTATCATTCAATTTAAGATAAATTTCTTTTATATTTTAATTCAAATTCAAAAATTTTATTTATAGATTCAAACATTATCCTTTAATTCAAATTCAATTTATTAGATAGTCTAATACAGTCGGACCTCTCAGTATGGGCAGTCTTGCATATATCCTGGTCGGTGAGAGACCGCTTGCTTTGGATGTTCAGGCTTTGGCCAATCAGTTCGTGAGGTTGGATGTTTCTGAGCCCAGCCGTGAGTTAGCTTGTGCAGTCGCTCGTTCTTCTTTATTGGAGCATATCCGAGATCGGCAATATGATGATCCTCATTTGCGTGTCCTTGGGGACAAGGTGCAACACGGAGATGCTAAGTAGGTTACATTAGGAGATGATGGAGTTTTGAGACTACAGGGTCAAGTTTGTGTACCTAATGTGGATGGACTCCGAGAGTTAATTTTAGAAGAGACCCATATTTCCCGGCACTCTATTCATCCGGGCGCCGCTAAGATGTATCAGGATTTGCGGCAGTATTATTGGTGGAGAAGAATGAAGAGGGACATTGTTGCATATGTGGCTCAGTATTTGAATTGTCAGCAGATTAAGTACGAGCATCAGAGGCCTGGTGGTTTGTTCTAGAAGATTGAGATTCCTTAGTGGAAGTGAGAGCGTATCACTATAGACTTTGTTGTTGGACTCCCACGGACTCAGAGGAAGTTCGATGCAGTGTGGGTTATTGTTGGTAGGCTGACCAAGTTAGCACATTTCATTTTGGTGGCAGTCTCCTATTCTTCCGAGAGGTTAGCTGAGATTTATATCCGGGAGATTGTTTGTCTTTATGGTGTGTCCGTGTCTATCATTTCGGACCGAGGTACACAGTTTACCTAGCATTTCTGGAGAGCAGCTCAGTAGGAGTTGGGCACATGGGTTGAGTTAAGCACAGCGTTTCATCCTCAGACGGACGGGCAGTCCGAGCAGACTATTCAGATTTGGAGGATATGCTCCAAGCTTGTGTCATTGACTTTGGAGGCTCGTGGGATCTATTTTTGCCTTTAGCAGAGTTTGCCTACAACAATAGCTACCAGTCGAGTATCCAGTGGCTCCTTATGAGGCTTTATATGGTAGGCGGTGTCGGTCGCCGGTTCGATGGTTTAAGCCGGGAGAGGCTCAGTTGTTGGGTACGGATCTAGTACAGGATGCCTTGGACAAGGTCAGGATTATTCAGGATAGGCTTCGTGCAGCTTAGTCCAGGCAAAAGAGTTATGCCGACCGTAAGGTTCGTGATTTGGCATTCATGGTCGGTGAGCGGGTGTTGCTTCGGGTGTCACCTATGAAGGGCGTGATGAGATTTGGGAAGAGGGGCAAGCTTAAGCCTAGATTCATTGGCCCGTTTGAGATTCTCGATCGGGTGGGAGAGGTAGCTTACAGACTTGCATTGCCGGCCGAGCTTATCCACCGTGCATCTAGTGTTTCATGTGTCCACACTTCAGAAGTATCACGTCGATCCATCTCGCGTGTTAGATTTCAGCATTGTCCAGTTGGACAAGGACTTGTTCTATAAGGAGGAGCCGGTAGATATTCTAGACCGGCAGGTTCGTCAGTTGAGATCGAAAAGTTTCCCTTCTGTTCGTGTTCAGTGGAGAGGTCAGCCTACTGAGGCATCGACCTGGGAGTCAGAGTCTGATATGCGGGGCCATTATCCCCATCTTTTCCCCGACCTAAGTACTTCCTTCTTATGTCCGTTCGAGGACGAACGGTTGTTTTAGAGGTGGAGCATGTGATGACCTTTCAGGTCATCACTTGTTTTAGAAATAAATTCTGTGTTCCGAGGCCTTAAAACCTCATTTTTACCTCACCTCAATTTACGTGCGTGGTTCGGACGTACATCCGGTAAGCTTTTATGTGAAAATATGAGAAATAAAAATTCTAGAGTTAAAATTTATTATGGTAGACTTTGGTCAATATTTTGAGCAAACGGACCCGGATTCGTGTTCCGGCAATCCCGGTAGGTCTGCAGTAAAATATGAGACTTGGTGGTATGCCCGGAAATGAATTTCGAGGTCCCAAGCCTTAGAAAATAATCTTTGAAAGAAATTGTTTTGCTGAATTATTTATAAAATAAAGAAAAGAATCAATGTTTGAAACCATTGGTATCGGGCCTGTATTTTGGTTCCGAAATCCGGTACAAACTTGTTAAAATACTTAAGTGATAACTGTGAAAGTTTGTGAAAAATGAAGTTTATTTGACATGATTTGGACCTCCGGTTGATGAGTTATGAACTTTAAAGTGTTCTTGATGAAAATGATGAGTTTTGAGGTTTAATTCATAGTTTTACATGTTATTTTCATGATTTAGTTGCACGAGCAAGTCCGTATGATGTTCTTAGGTTGGTGTGCATGTTTGGAGCCCTCGAGGACTCGGGTGATTTTTGGATAGGCCACAGAGTGGAATTTGGACTTAGGAATTTCTGGTGTGTTGCATGCCTACAGGCTTCGCAATTGCGAAGCCTGGCTTGCAAATGCGAGCAATGGGTCGCAAATGCGAATAGTGGTCTGGGCTACCTTGGTCGCTAATGCGAAGTATTTGCCGCAAATGCGACATCGCAAATGTGAAGGCAGTATCGCAAATGCAAAGAGGACTGGATTCCTCAGGGTTCGCAAATGCGAACCCCTGTTCGCAAATGCGAGTTATTGTCGCAATTGCGACACCTGCAACCTGCAAAATCATAATTTAGATGCATTTCAACCATTTTTCAAACCCTTTAAAACCAAAACCCTCTTGAGCGATTTTTTAAAGATAAGTATTCTTCCAAATCGATTGTAAGTCATTTCTAACTTATTTTTATTAATCTTTAACATCTTTTCTCATAATTTCAACTCAAAATCAAAGGTTTTCATGGGGGAAATTAGGTGTTTTGGGTAGAACCTAGGTTTTTTAAATTTTGGGGATTTGGCCCTCGATTTGAGGTCTGATTTCAAAACAAATTATTTATTTGGGTTTGTGGGGGAATGGGAATCTGGTTTTGGTTCGAACATCGAGTTTTGACCATGTGTGCCCTGGGGCAATTTTTGACTTTTTGGGGAAAACTTTAGAAAATCTATTTTCATGCATTGGAATTGATTCATTTAGCATTTATTGATATAGTTAAGTAACTTGTGGCTAGATATGAGCGAATTGGTGGTGGAATCAAGATGTAAAATGATAGTTGAGACTTGAATTATGTTCGTGGCATCGAGGTAAGTGTTTGGTCTAACCTTAGCTTGAGGGATTAGGAGTTGTGTCCTATTTGCTATGTGTATTTGTTGAGTACGACGTATATGCATGATGACGAGTATCTATATGTTGGGGTCAAGCATGCCCGTGAGTCTTATACCATGATTAATGTGACTCGAATTTGTATTGTTCATGCCTTATGTGATGATTTCTATTGTTGAGCAAAGCTTGTAGAAGCAATAGTGGTATTTGAATATTGAAGAGCGTTGGCTCAAGTGGTATGAATTGTGGAAGTATAATTAACAATTGAACCTTATAGAGCATTGACTCAAGTTGTGAAGTAAGTTGTGAAGTAAATGTGATAAAGAGAAAATGATTGTTATCTTGTATCGCAAATGCGAGGTTAGCTGTCTGAGGGGTTCGCAATTGCGACACCTGCAACCTGCAAAATCATAACTTAGACGCATTTCAATCATTTTTCAAACTCTTTCAAAATCAAAACACTCTTGGGCGATTTTTTAAAGATAAGTATTCTTCCAAATCGATTGTAAGTCATTTTTAACTTATTTTTATTAATCTTTAACATCTTTTCTCATAATTTCAACTCAAAATCAAAGGTTTTCATGGGAAAAATTGGGTGTTTTGGGTAGAACCTAGGTTTTTTAAATTTTGGGGATTTGGGCCTCGATTTGAGGTATGATTTCAAAACAAATTATATATTTGGGTTCGTGGGGGAATGGGTAATCGGGTTTTGGTTCGAACCTCGGGTTTTGACCATGTGTGCCTGGGGGCAATTTTTTACTTTTTGGGAAAAACTTTAGAAAATCTATTTTTATGCATTGGAATTGATTCATTTAGAATTTATTGATATAGTTAAGTAACTTGTGGCTAGATACGAGTGAATTGGTGGTGGAATCAAGAGGTAAAGCGATAGTTGAGACTTGAATTATGTTTGTGGCATCGAGGTAAGTGTTTGGTCTAACCTTAGCTTGAGGGATTAGGAGTTGTGTCCTATTTGCTATGTGTATTTGTTGAGTACGACGTATAGGCATGGTGACGAATATCTATATGTTAGTGTCAAGCATGCTCGTGAGTCTTATACCATGATTAATATGACTCTGTTTGTATTGTTCATGCCTTGTGTGATGATTTCTATTGTTGAGCAAAGCTTATGGAAGCAATAGTGGTATTTGAATATTGAAGAGCTTTGGCTCAAGTGGTATGAATTGTGGAAGTATAATTGACAATTGAACCTTATATAGCATTGGCTCAAGTTGTGAAGTAAATGTGATAAAGAGAAGAGGATTGTTATCTTGTCTCCCTTGCCGGGATGTTGTTGCTGTTAACATTATCTCCCTTGCCGGGATGTTGATGCTTTTGATATCGTTCCCTTGCCAGGATTTGATTGTTGTACTATCGTTCCCTTGCCGGGATTTTATTGTGATTTTATTCATTTCCTTGCCCTTATTGCTTGTGATTGTTGTTTGGGTGAGGAAGAGTGTTAAAGCACGAAGGGTGATGTCGTACCGCACGATGTACCATTTCGTGCCTTTATATGAGTGATAATACACGAAAGATCATTTCGTGTCATAAGAGGACGAGAGTAAAAGCACGAAGGGTGATGTCGTGCCATTTATATTGATTTTATGGTGAGGACAAGAGTAAAAGCACGAAGGGTGATGTCGCGCACTTGTCCCTAATTTTCCTGATTCTTGCTAATAATTGAGTTATGGCGTTCTTTACATTTATTTACTGATTTTCTATTGTTACTTGACTTTATTGTGATGTTATTGATTCCCTTGCCCTAATTGCTTGTGATTGTTGCTTGGGTGAGGAAGAGTGTAAAGTACGAAGGGTGATGTCGTGCATTATTTTGGTGAGAGAGTGTTAAAACACGAAGGGTGATGTCGTGTATTATTTTGGTGAGAGAGTGTTAAAGCACGAAAGGTGATGTCGTGCACTGTTCTTTGATTTTCCTGATTTTTATTGATAACTGAGTTATGATTTCTCTACATTTAATTGTTGGTTGTCTGTTGATACTTGTTGTACCCCGCAGCATGATTCCCCCTTCCTATTTTCAATTGAACTGTGGTAACCCTCGTATTTATTTGTTGTTCTTCTGTTAGTATTCAATGTCCCCACATCATGTTTCCCCTTCCCATCCTTAACTGTACATTCCTGCTTTTATTTTCTGTTGTATATGATTTAACTGCACATGTTTATTTGGTAGACTAGTCCTAGCCTCATCACTACCTCGCCGAGGTTAGGCTAGGCACTTACCAGCACATGGGGTCGGTTGTGCTGATACTACACTCTGCACTATGTGCAGATCCCGATACTAGAGAATTCAGACCGTAGCTTTGGGTTGCTGCCTTCAGTCCATTCGGAGATCCAAGGTAGTCCTGCAAGCGTCCGCAGGCCCTGACGTCTCCCTCTATCCTTTCTTCCTGTTTCATTTATGTAATTCAGAAAGAGTGTTGCATTTATTTTTCGGACCTTGTTTGTAGTATTCCTAGACCGTCTGTGAAGCTGTGACACCAGTTCTGAATAGTCTTTGTTTAAGAAATTATATTAGAAATATTTAAATGGTTTTATTTGTTTTCTTCCACTCGTTTAAGTATTCCGTTATTTATAAACTGTTGGTTCATAATTGTTAAAGGACTAAAATGGGAAAAAGGTAATTTGTTCAAACGGTTGGCTTGCCTAGCTTTAACTAGTAGGCACCATCATGACTCCCGAGGGCGGAAAATCAGGGTCGTGACATTAATTTTTGTCCACTATCTCTACTCTGGCGGATGATGAGTGTTCTAATATTTTTGGAAATTGGAAAGTGTTGAGATACGAACAAATTGAAAGGTACATCACAATTATAAAATATAAATATATAAATCAAAATAGATATCTTAAACTCAATATTCTATCGAAGACAGTCATATAATTGAAAAAGAAAATGAAACTATGTAAATGAATGATTTCAAGCTCCACAATAATAATAAAATTTCATCTTTAAAAATCAGGAGCCGTTTGGACATAATACTTTTTTTTACAAAAAATATATTCAAACCAGTATTAGATCCAGTCTCTCTATCCTTTTAGGGTTAAGGGTAAGGCTGCATAGATCTTACCTTTCTTTGACCAAAAGATGTCAAAATCTTTCTAATTTAAACAATTAATGATACTAAGGAGGTAAATCTTAGTCAAGCATAATAAATCCCAGATCTGAAAATGAATCGGAAAATAATAAGTAGAATAAAATAAGAGCGAACAATTTTTATTAATATTTGTCATTTCTTCTTACACGAGACAGAGAAGATCATCAATTTTGCATCCTTTTTTGGAAGAAAATATAAGGAGAAGACAGAGAGAGAAAAAACAAAAAAGCCCCCTCTCTTTGAGATTTCCCCTATATATAGTCCTGGGGCCCTTGCTATCTTCTTTGGCCGATGTACCTTCACGATGTGACCTTTTATGTCGTTACTTAAATATTGTTTTTAACTTAATGTACAGTGTGGGTGCTTAGACCGAAATAGGTCGTGATGTTTCTCGATATCCCGCCACTTAGGCGGGATCCCGGCTGGGTTGGCAACTATGGTCAGATTTTGACCTACACAGTTAGTCTCTCCATCCGTCAGGGTCGTTTATTGGTGGGCCCGACGGACGGATTGTGATTTTGAACACTTACGAGAAATCTGACTGCTCGTGCCCTGGGCGTAGCTCTTAGAACGAGACAATGGGACGGCGTTGTAACGATACCTTTTGTCTGTCACGACCGTTCGGAATCGAAACATTGTTCGATTTGAAACATCGTTCTTGGATACTGCCATTATGACACACGTTTCCTGGGGATTGAACCGTTTCATGCCTTTATCAGTTTCGATTGGCGACTCTTGAGTTTCCCGCTTGGGGAATTTATGTCCCTATATGTCACACCTCCTATTTCCTACACCCCGCGGAAGGGGTATAAGGAAGTTTTTCCAATTTAAGTGACAATCGAAATGGGATTATTTATTTATTAAAAATTCAGAGTTGTCACTTGGGATAATTTTATGGTGTCCCAAGTCACCGGTTCAAATCCCGGATCAAGGAAAGATTGACTCTGTATTACAGTCCGCGAACCAAAAATCCGGTTAAGGAATTCTGTTAACCCGGGAGAAGGTGTTAGGCACTCCCGAGTTCCGTGGTTCTAGCACGGTCGCTCAACTGTTATAATTGGCCTATTATCTGATTTAAAAACACTTTTAAACCTATGTACATTTTTAACTTTTGAATAACCGCTTTTACTTATTTAAAGAATTAATTCAAGGTCACTTAAAACATATCGCAAGCCACACCACATGAAATGCACCCGTGATTCACGACACGCTTTATTTAACCTTGTTGGAAATTAGAACCGGGTCACATGAAATGCACCCCCTGATTTTAACATGCTTATTTCATTATTATTATCCAAAATTATGGTAGGGTCACATGAAATGCACACCCGAGCCCCTTTAATCTAATTGACATAGTTCAGCAATCCAATTTCTATACTGTGACAAAATCATGTTCAGCTAACTCGAATTAGCATTGGAAAACTAGACACCCAAACTTGAAGCAACTGGGCTAAGCCTTCTGCTACAAATTCCAGTGACATGAATGTGTCAGTTGACCCATCATTGACAAAGATCTCCCATTTGTTAAAATCTATCAAATACCTCCTCTAAAATTGAAGCTTCTACAAATTCAATAACCACATCTAACACCAAAAACGACAAATTTCCCAAACACTTCCCTGCCTTTGTGAGTCACCTAGCACGATGACGGGAAAAAGGATGAGGGAAATGGCTCATGTCCAAATACGACTGTTGCTTCTTCAACTTAGTTCAAAATTAAAAATTAGTCAAAATTTCAAACGTACTTCTCTTCCCATGCAAAATGAAATTGTCCAAAGAGCATAGTAGTCAATCGCCCTTTTGGCATTGAAACTGTAGAAAAATAACATGTCCAGTCCTTACCATTACATAATCTCAAACTTTGGCAAGTAAACTGTGTGCAATACGTAATCCCTACAACAAGAACTTCATCAATATCTCCTAAGGCTACTCAGAAGCTCAACAATATGGGAAAATAACCAAAACCCACAAAGAAAATGTCTTCAAAATAAACATTTTGATAAGTTTTTAATATTATGTCTCTGTTTAGAAAGTATATACAAGCAAATGAACACCGGGATTCAAACAACCACAGAGATGCAGCAACTACAACTTAAATGGAAACAATGGACGACACTTCGACCGGCATCAACGAACGACGACATAGCAGTGAGAAACGAGAGAGAAAGGGTGAGATATGAGAGCGACATGATCAGTTGCATTCGCCGAATTTAATGGTGAGTCACCGGATTCAATGGAAATCTCTGGTTGCTGTTCGTTTTTTTTTTGTTGTGTCAATGGAGAAGAAGAAGCTTTGGCTTCATGGAAATGGTTGTTGCTCTTGTTTCTTGTAGGTTTTTAGGTTAGTCCTTCATGAAGAAAAAACCCAGCGTTCTTTTGTGAAGAAGAAGCTCAAGTTCTGGGGGGCTGGTTTGTGTTCGTTTTTGGTTCTTGAGGACGAAGAAGAAAACCGGCGTCGATGGGGGGGAAAGGTCGTGTTCTGCGACTGTCTAGGTCCCTAGGGTTTGTGTTCTCTCTAGGTTGAAGAAAAGATAGAGGGATTTGGAGATAGGTCACGACTGAAGGGTCTGTCATTTTGTTCTCAGTGGCTCATTTATTTGGAGAGTCACGAATAAGATGATCCGGTCCCCCTGTAGTGGCGCTCACTCTTGTGTGTATATAGGTCTAGGGTGTGTTTTTTGTGTATTTGCCAATTATTCTTTAGGTCCTTTTGTGTTAAGTACTTAGGGTCTTTTTATTTATTTTTTGTCCCAAAGAAGAGTCTAGAAGGGTCCCTAGACTACACAATGCCTTTTAAAATAAGATAAAATTACTACACAATGCCAAAGCTGATCCTAATTAATTAAACTAAACATGATACTATTTTTGTGTTTATAAATATAAAAATAAGGTACTATTTTTATATATTTTTAAATTTATGAAAAATACATAAACTAAAATATTTTTGTAATTTTCATTTTTCTTGTAATAAAATAAAGTAAAAGAGTCAAAAAAGAGTTGAAATAGCTATATTAGGCCTAAATTAAATATTTTACGCTAAAAATATAAAAAATCTTGGGGAGGGTCAAAAATCATATGTCTACAGCTGCCCCTCTTTGACTGGAAACGCGAAGAGTTTTCAGACAAAGAATGACTAGACAGGTTTTTTGACCCGGCCCTTATTTGGAGGGACTAAAACTAATAAAAAGGGAATGTGACCGAGCTCTGGTATCTGAGCTGCCTACATATCCTTGGTTATAAAGGAATCAGGTCACCTGTAGTTCAGAAGTGAGAATAGTGATGGAGTACCGATGTGGAGAGCCGATCGAGGTGTCGTTCCGTCGAGGTTCCGGTCCGCGGTCCTGTTATTACATCAAAATCAAAAGAAATGAAAAAGACTAACTAAGCCTGTCAACTATGAGTTACAAGATTCCTATCTATAAGTCTTCTGAAGCTTGATCCTGAGTCTTGAATGGTTCTTCATGCAGACTTTGGATTTGAACCTTGGCGCTTGCTAGTTGCCGGTGCTAGCTCGTTCTTTTTTAGATTTTCGGATCAAGACCGAACATGTAGTGTTTGTGACCTCGGCCATGTCTTGGAGCAGCCCACATCTTTCATCAACTTCTGCATTTGGATTAACTTCTTGCATTTCTTTTTTTTTTCTCTATTGTGACTAACTTCTGCTGATCACCTCGGACTGCTGACTCGCATTCTTGTCGCGAGCTTCTTTTGTTGCTGACTTGAATTGTAATCTGAGATACTTTCCCTTTTCTTCAGGTGGATGCCTGATTTCGAAAACTTGAACTGTATTCCCGTGCTCTCCAAGTGGGCGCCTGATTGCCAATACTTGCACTGTTTTTCCTCGAAACTTGAACTATTTTCCCTTGTTCTCCAGGTGGGCGCCTGATTGCTGAACTTGAACCGTCTTCCTTCGAACATTACTGCTTTCCCTTTGTTCTCCAGGTGGGCGCATGATTACCAACATTTGAATGGTATTCCTTTCCTTTGAAACTTGAATTGTTTTCCCTTTGTTTTCCGGGTGGGTGCCTGATTTCCAAAACTCGAAATGTATTCCCTTGTTATTCAGGTGGGCGCTTGATTTCCAAAGCTTGAACTGTATTCCCTTGTTATCCAGGTGCGCGCCTGATTTCCAAAACTTGAATTGTATTCCCTTGTTATCCAGGTGGGCGCCTGATTTCCAAACTCGAAGTGTATTCCCTTGTTATCCAGGTGGGCGCCTTATTTCCAAAACTTGAATTGTATTCTCTTGTTATCCAGGTGGGCGCCTGATTTCCAAAACTCGAAGTGTATTCCCTTGTTATCCAGGTGGGCGCCTGATTTCAAAAACTTGAACTGTATTCCCTTGTTATCCATGTGGGCGCCTGATTTCCAAAACTTGAATTGTATTCCCTTGTTATCCAGGTGGGCGCCTGATTTCCAAAACTCGAAGTGTATTCCCTTGTTATCTAGGTGGGCGCCTGATTTCCAAAACTCGAAGTGTATTCCCTTGTTCTCCAAGTGGGTGCCTGATTGCTGAACTTGAAATGTATTCCCTTGTTCTCCAGGTGGGCGCCTGATTGCTAAATTTTCTGTATTCCCTTGTTCTCCAAGTGGGCGCCTGATTACCAAAACTTGAAATGTATTCCCTTGTTCTCCAGGTGGGCGCCTGATTACCAAAACTTGAAATGTATTTCCTTGTTCTCCAGGTGGGCGCCTGATTGCTGAACTTGAAATGTATTCCCTTGTTCTCCAGGTGGGCGCCTGATTGCTGAATCTTGAAATGTATTCCCTTGTTCTCCAAGTGGGCGCATGATTACCAAAACTTGAAATGTATTCCCTTGTTCTCCAGGTGGGCGCCTGATTGCTAAATTTGAAATGTATTCCCTTGTACTCCAGGTGGGCGCCTGATTGCTGAATTTGAAATGTATTCCCTTGTTCTCCAGGTGGGCGTCTGATTGCTAAATTTGAAATGTATTCCCTTGTTCTCCAGGTGGGCGTCTGATTGCTGAATTTGAAATGTATTCCCTTGTTCTCCAGGTGGGCGTCTGATTGCTAAATTTGAAATGTATTCCCTTGTTCTCCAGGTGGGTGCCTGATTGCTGAACTTGAAATGTATTCCCTTGTTTTCCAGGTGGACGCCTGATTGCTGAACTTGAAAATGTATTCTCTTGTTCTCCAGGTGGGCGCCTGATTTTCACAAAATAGACAAAAACAAAGAAAACCTCTGCCCCAGTTTGGTGTTGGGCGCATCTGTGAGTATTAATTGAATCATGTTACCAGAAAATCTCAAAGAATTTTAAAAGCTAGATCCCATTATCCAGGAGGATCCTGAAAACTCCTAGTAATATGACAGTTTTAAATCTAAGTTATATTTCCTAAAGGTACGACTTCCGCTAAATCTTGTTATCTATGAAGACCTTAAAACTAAATCCCATTATCCAGGAGGGTCCTGAAATTTAAAATCAAATCTCATCTTAAGGGTGAAAATTTCAGAGCTAAATTCAACTTCCTAACGGTGAAACTTATGCTAAATCTTAGCATCTAAGGGATGTATTAAACTAAGTCCCATTATTCAGGAGGGTCCTTAAAATTTCAAATTGAATCTTATCCTAAGCATGAAAACTTCAAAGCCAAACTTATATTTCCTTAAGGTAGAGCCTAGCTAGATCTTGTTACTCATGAATGTTTTGAATTTTAACTAAGTCCCATTGTCCAGGAGGGTCCTGAGAATTTTTAAGATTAAATTCCATTATCCAGGAGGGCCCTGAAATTTTAAAATTAAATCTCATTATCCAGGAGGGTCCTGAAAATTTAAAAACTAAATCCCATTATCCAGGAGGGTCCTGAAAACTTAAAAACTAAATCCCATTATCAAGGAGGGTCCTGAGAACCTTTAAATTTAATCCCATTATCCAGGACGGTCTTGAAAATTTTAAATTAAATCTCATTATTCAAGAAGGTCCTGAGAATTTAAAAACTAAATCCCATTATCCAGGAGGGTCCTGAAAACATAAAAACTAAATCCCATTATCCAGGAGGGTCCTAAGAATTTTAAATTAAATCCCATTATCCAGGAGGGTCCTGAGAATTTTTAAGATTAAATCCCATTATCTAGGATGGCCCTGAAATTTTAAAATTAAATCTCATTATCCCCGAAAATTTAAAAACTAAATCCCATTATCCAGGAGGGTCCTGAAAACTTAAAAACAAAATCCCATTATCCAGGAGGGTCCTGAGAATTTTAAATTAAATCCCATTATCCAGGAGGGTCATGAGAATTTAAAAACTAAATCTCATTATCCAGGAAGGTCCTAAAAACTTAAAAACTAAATCCCATTATCCAAGAGGGTCCTTTGAATTTTAACTAAGCTTCATTGTCCAGGAGGGTCCTGAGAATTTTTAAGATTAAATCTCATTATCCAGGAGGGCCCTGAAATTTTAAAATTAAATCCCATTATCCAGGAGGGTCCCGAAAATTTAAAAACTAAATCTCATTATCCAGGAAGGTCCTGAAAACTTAAAAACTAAATCCCATTATCCAAGAGGGTCCTGAGAATTTTAAATTAAATCCCATTATCCATGAGGGTCCTGAAAATTTAAAAACTAAATCTCATTCTCCAGGAGGGTCCTGAAAACTCCTAGTTAAATGATGGTTTTAAAATCTAAATTATATCTTCTAAAGGTGTGACTTCCGCTAAATCTGGTTATCTAAGAAGGTCTCAAAACTACATCCCATTATCCAGGAGGGTCCTGAAAATCAAACATCAAGTCTTATCTTAAGAGTGACAACTTTTATGGCTGAATTATACTACCCTACAACAAAATTTACGCTAAATATTGTTATCTAATCGAAATCTTAAAGCTAAGTCCCATTATTCAGGAGGGTACTGAAAACTCCTAATTGAATCCTATCTCGAACATGCAAACTTCTAAGCCAACTTATATTCCTTTGGGATAAACTTATGCTAGATTATTCTACTCATGATTGTTTCGAACTTTAAACTAGGTCCCATTTTTCAGGAGGGTCCTGAGAACTTCAAATTAAATCCCATTATCCAGGCGGGACCTGAAAATCAAACATCAAACCTGTTTGGTGCTTGCCTTTCCCCTGCGGAGGATTTCTCCGGAACAACCAAACTTTTCTGCCCCTGTTTCAAATCAAAGAAAAATCTTGTCAGTTTAAAAATATGGTGGTTGGTTTGTGGCCTTGACTTTGATGGCGATTGCTCCTTCACTTCCCATGATCACTTTGATTTCCACTCGAAAACCTTGTTTGTTTATTGACTAACCACTTTCTCTGTCATCCTTATCACAGAAAATACCTCTTCTCCGTTCAGACCCCATACCCTCTATCTGTTACATTGCTCATGAACTGGAATTCACCAAACCTTTGTGTCTCATATGAATCCCAAAGCACGTCAATGGCCACCTACTTAGTGCATATGTTGTTCTTCCTTGAGTTAGACCGCTGGCCTTGGCCTTGAGGTCTATTGCTCCTTCACTTGCCATGATAACTTTGATTTCTACTTGGAAGATCTTGCTTGTCACTGGTTAACCACTTTCTTTGTTAATCTTATCACATAAAATACCTTTGATCCGTTCACCCTACACCCTCCATCTGTTGCATTGTTCATGAATTGATATATACCAAACCTTTGTGTTTCACCGAAAATACCTTTGATTCGTTCACCTAACACCCTTCATCTTGTTGCATTGTTCATGAATGGATATGTACCAAACCTTTGTATTTCACAAGGATCCCAAAGCATGTTGATTATTACCAGCTCAATGCACTTGTTGTTCTTTTCTGACTTATGACATTTTGTTGTGTTAGACCGACCCCATTTTTGTGCAATTGGCCAGCTGGTGGAAAATTTTGAAGTCATTTCTCACTTGTTTTAACTGCACAGACTCAGGAAGAGGAAGTGAACAAGACCAAAAGAACAGAGTAAAGTACAATGGAAAAAATGATTCCTTACGAGAAAACTACAAAGTAGAAACCTATCAGTTATGGATATAAACTCTAATGACCATGACATGCACCTGTGGCCTATTTTGTCAAGTAAGCCTGATGTTTAACTCTTGTTGTACCTTTAAACCATGAAACTGAGCTTCAATGCTCCGATTATCCAATCTGATTCACAATCCTTATTCGACTTGTAGTGCCCCGAGAGTTTTCACCATCAAGCTTCTCTCATTTGTTCTTTCTCTCAACTTACCGTTGCCTCAAGGTGCCCGTAAAGGTTTTTACCAATAAGACTCTCTCATTTTTTATTTCTCTCAGCTTTCATCGCCTTACGATGCCCATGAGGGCTTTCACCAATAAGACTCTCTCATTTTCATTTTTCCTTGCTTGGACCGGAGTGCTGCCCCTGATATGATTCACCTCTACTCGCTTGACTTGGCATCTCTCAAAGACTGCTCTGAAGGTTTTTCTTTGGACTGTAATGTGGGCTTTTGGACAGGGTTAGAAAGAAAGGGTATCAAAGGCTCGAAACAATTCAAATGGATTCAAAATTACAACTTTCGGAATTAGATTCCCCACAACAACCACAACTTCTGCCCCAGTTCCTTTTCTTGGGAACTTTTGGATATTTATTTTGATGGGACCGAACCTTGAGGCTGCCTACGTATTCTTAAAATGAATCAGGTCGAACGTAGTTCATGTTATAGGAATTACTTTGTTTGTTGTGATTTTCTTTTCTTTTTCTTTTCTCTTCTTCCATTCTTTTTCTTTTTGTTGTTGTTTTCCTTCTCTCTTTTTTTCTTCTCTTTTTTTCTTTTTTCTTTTCTCTTTCTTCTTCTTTTCTTCTCTCTCTTTTCATTCTTTTTCTTTTCTCTTTTTCCTTTACTCATCTTTCACGCTTGCATTTCTGATCTTTGCTACTGATTCCGAAAGAGGGGTATGAAAGAAAATAAATAAGGCTCAAAGGGGTAATGAAGGATAAAGTGTTTAGATAGCAAAACAAAATGTCTTCGTCATTCTTATCTCCAAAACATGCCAAGTGCAAACTACACAATTTAAACAAACCAAGGGAAACATTTGTAACATCTTTTGATTGCACTAGACTTGATAACCATATCCACGCATTCGCCTTCTACATCTGTTAATTACCAAGCCCCATTGGACAACACCCTCACTCCCATTACCACGAACGTCCCCCTACAAATTTGGGGCAAACTTGCCATTATCTTTATCCGATGCAGCATGATGCATTTCAATAGTGTATTTTTATGTTCTACCTGCCCCAGTTTCACACAATTCGGGCTTGAAGTGATCTCAAAATGTCTTTACTTATTTTTCTCCAATGTCCCTACATCTTCAACATTGTTTCATTGCTTCGTGATTAAACTGACTTTTAAAACTAGGCTGAGAATTATGCGTGCATGTCATGTCACTAGAGTCAACAGGAAAAGAACTATAAAAAGAAAAGATAACTAAACGAAAATGACTAGAAATCACAAAAAACAGAGAATTGCATTAGACAGATGGTAAAAGGGTTTGGACAACAAAACAAACAAACTAAACTGGGGTTACAAACCTAGAGCAAACCTAGACAACACTAAACGGGCTA
Organism: Nicotiana tabacum; assembly: GCF_000715075.1. NCBI lineage: Eukaryota > Viridiplantae > Streptophyta > Magnoliopsida > Solanales > Solanaceae > Nicotiana > Nicotiana tabacum. The sequence goes on along the minus strand of NC_134080.1, from coordinate 41,641,067 downwards.
TTATGACTAAACAAACTAAGCAAAATAAAAGGATAGAAGGGTTTGAGTCACAAGACAATATTCAGATTACAACCCTGAAATAACCCGGACAGTAGAAATGACAACAAAATAAACCACCAGAACTCCTCCCTGGCTAACCAAGAAAAGAGCGTCTTTCCAATCATCAAACTCAACATCTTAGCCACTGACTTCTGCATCAACAATACTAGGACCTTCACAAGTCGCCATCACATTGTTCTTAACAGATTGCCTTTGGGCTCCCTTTGCCTGCTCGTTCTTAGGATCATCCTCTGATAGCACTGAAAGCTTCGTAGCATATAGACCTCCTAGGATCCCAGAAGAATTCTCACATTCCTTTTCAAAATAAATCATACCCACCATATGCGTCTCATTATGCACATGTGACGAACTTTGGCTAATGTCTACTACATCTGGATTTTGCACGACAATGTTGCCTGCATCAATAAGCTTCTAAATTGCATTTTTCAGATTCCAGCACTTCTCTATGTCATGCCCCGGGGCATCCGAGCAATATTTGCACCTTTGAGAAAAATCAAACTTCTTTGGAAGAGGGTCTGGGATTTTTATCTGGGTCGGCTTCAACATGTCCAATTTCCTTAGTCTCTGGAACAGACTGGCATATGACTCTCCCAATGGAGTGAAGGTCTTCTTCTTCTGTAACCTCTCATTCTTAAAGGCTTGATTGGGCCGAAAACCTGATCCAGGGGGTTTTCGGTAGGCTCGTGGGGGTAAATAGGCATTTTGTGGAGCTGGGTACTGAGAGAATGATGTACGACTTTGGGAGTTCTGTGGAGAGAAGTGGAATTGGGAAAGATCATCTGGTGCATAAGGATATCCACGGGGATGGTGTCGAGGCTGGAAGTGTTGATTGGGAAAACCCATTGGATCATATTTTCCATTTCTCCTTCTTCCACCCAAGCTTACTGGGATATTCTGAATGTTTTTCGAACAACTCATGATTTTGCCTGACTTGATTCCTTTTTCTACCATCTCCCCCATTTTTAACACATCATTGAAAGGCTTACCCAAGGTCAGGATCAAATGACTGAAGTAGGTGGGCCCCTGAGCTTGTAGGAAAAGCTCAACCATTTCTTCTTCACCAATCGGGGGACTGACTCAAGCAGCTTGCTCCCTCCAGCTGAGTCCAAACTCCCTAAAGCTTTCCTTCGGCTTCTTTTCCATTTTAGATATGGAGGAGCGATCTGGGGTATTGCCTAATTTGTATTGAAAATATCGAACAAAATCTTGAGCCATGTCACCCAATGTAGGCCACCTACCGACATCTTGACGATCATGCCATTCCAAAGCTGCCCCAGTCAAGCTCTTACTGAAATGTGCCATCAACGAGTCATCTTTCTCTCCAACATTTCTCATTTCACTGCAATAAACTCTCAGGTGGGCTACCAGATCTCCACACTCATCATACAAGTTAAATTTTGGCACTTTAAACCCCGCGGGCAGGCGAACGTCAGGGAACACAGACAGTTCTTTGTAAGCCATGCTTCCCTGGTCTCCTGGCCTTTCAACCTCCTGGGTGCCCCATCTTTCCCTTTTTTTCTTGTGAACCTTTCATTTTCAACATGAGGCTCATCCCTGGGGTCCTGTTTGTATGAATAGGGAACCTTGTGGGCAACCTCTGAGGGGTAATATTGGGCATCATGAACTTGGAGATAAGCGGGTGAATCTGGAGAGTATAGAGGATCATCTGGCATTGTGTCCGGAATTTAGGTAAGGGCAGCATCTAGGAAGCTAGGTGGTGGCGCCTTCCCAGTCATCCAAGCCTGATGCATGTCAAGCATGTGTTGTTTTAACATCTTTACCTCTTCAATCAACTCATTGTCCTGTTCCACCAACCGCTTTCGAGCGCCGGTATCAACTAACTCAGTTCTATTATTGTCTGTCATTGCCTTTTGACTTTATGTTGTAGGGAAGAGTTACCACTTTAAAATAACAAACCAACCACCCTTCTCCTATGAATATAACAAAATGAAGCCATCACGTTAGCGTTAGGGCATTTAACATAAGATAATCTCACTTTATGTGCAATTCACCTAGCCAGAGTTATCGGTTCTAAAATGACTTCGAGGGTACAAAGGTCAGTTGGCATCATCCCAATTTGTTCATTTCAATCCTCTCTTTTCTTTGCTATTCTAGCACTTGCTTGATCATTTTCCTTCCTCTTTTTTCTAATTTCACTCTTTTCTTTCCTCTCATTTCTCACATCCCACAATTTCATCTCTTTTTTTTTTCTCTTTTTTCCCTTTTTTTCTTTTCTTTTAACAGTAAAAAAAATGATTCGATCGAACCTTATGTAGGTTGCCTATGTATCATGACATCGCATGAATCAGATCTTTGCGTAGTTCTGGAAGATTGAGAGTAAAGCACATAAACTAACATTTCCTTTTTCATTTTCTTTTTTTTTCTTTTTACCTTAGTGACTATTCTGATGAGAAAATAATTTTTTTTTTTGAATTTCCTAGACTGAAAACCTATTCTAAACTCAAGCTTAACGAGCATGTTTTTTTTCTTTTTGAAACAAATACTCTATTAAGGAAAATCCTAGAAGAGAAAAGCCCCTTTTTTTATTCTTTTTTTAGGAAGAAAATCTAAAGAATAAACCACAACAAAGTATTTGAATTTTCATTTGATATCCTGATGCAAGATTTCGAAACAAGCAATAAATAAAATAAAACCAAATGTTTTTGGATTTCAATTTTGATTGCCTAAAGGAAAAATTCTAATGATAAACAAAAGACAAAGTATGTCTTTTTTTATGTACAATTTTCTAAAGTTCTAATGAAAATAAAAAGAAATTTTTTTTCCCCATGTTTCACTAATTTCCCAAAGAAACGTCTCAAAAGAAAATCTTTTGGATTTTAAATTAATACCTTAAAGAAAACTTTTAAAGAGGTACTAAAAGAAAATTCTCTTTTTTCTTTTGAATTTTGGTCCCAATATAGTAAAAGAAATATAAAAACAATTTTTATTTTGATATTAATTGTCTAAAGGAAAAACAATCTCAAAGGAATTTTTTTTCATTTCTAGAATTAGTATTCTAAAGAAAACTTATAACGAAAATATAAAAACGCAAAATTTCTTTCTTTTTTTTTTGGATTTTTGACTTGTAACACATTTTCAAATGCAAAAACAAAAGACTAGGCAAACTTAACTAGACAATACAAACTCTAACATCACCTAAAAGACTGAATGCTACTATACAGGACTAGAAAATAAAACAAAAATAATTGACTCAAAAACATAAAATGGCTCTTCGAGCAGCTCCTGAAGGTAGTGATCTTGGGGTATATATCATGCTCAAACTCCGGTAAGTATCTCCACACCTGTATGGGAAAACTTAAACCAACACTATGTGAGACAATAATATTCCCTAAGACACATGCAAGACATGATCGGGGCTATTTTTGCAAAATGACTTATTTTGCCAAGAGGTAGCTAGAAGTGCAAAATTTGGCTAAGACCCCGCAAAGCCAAAAACCTAAGATTTATTAGGAAGACCGGACCCTATGTGGGTTGCCTACATATCATGCCCCGAAAGACGAGAATCAGATTTGCATAGTTCGGGCAAATTGGATACGGGCAAGAATAAAAAAAAACTAATTTTAAAGAAAACATTTTTTTTGTCTTTTTTTTTTGAAAAATGATGAAACATGCAAAATCTTTTTGAATTTTGTTTTTCCTTTTTTTTTTTATTTTTGATTTTTCGGAAAATGATGAAAAAGTGCAAAATCTTTTTTTTTTTTTTTGAATTTTCAAGCGCTTTTTTTTCCTTAACAAAAATGTGACAGAAAACATAATTAAGCCTCACTCGCTTTATCTTCACACTTCACCCTCTCTTTTTCTCTTTTTTTTTTTATTTGCCCTCAACTATCATTGGTCCGCCAAATGACCCTTTTACCTTTGAATAAATGCAACATGTAGCACATAGGATGCATCAAGATGATCTGTTATTTTGGGTACACCTATCCTAGACGGACTCAACCCCTGTGTTGAGTCCCCTAAGTCAAGTGCACGTGATGCAAACAAATATTCCTACTAGGGATCTGGCATGAGGTTTTGTTATACTAGGTTTAAAAACTTGGGTTTATTTGTTCTAGACCTGGCTTACCCGAGCGGACAGCTCGAGCCGAGGGGAGGGCAGCGTACCAGGAATACAGAAGCTTCACCGGCTTTGCAACTTGTCCGAACCTCATTCTAAAATTTGGGATATGACTCTAACAGAAGAGAAGTCACACGAAGTGCACACTTCTCCATGATTTAGAAGACTCAGAGAGAGGGAGGGTTTCGTAGCAGTTTATATACAGTTCACCGAATATCAAAGCGGTAAAAGCAACAATTAGCTCATTAGGCCCAAACATGTAACATAATCAAATAATGGATAAAGCCAACTATAACAATTCATCTAAGCTCGAATTCTTGAACCCTGAACCAGAGATTCTGGGTTCGATCCCCAGCAGAGTCTCCAGAGCTATCATACCTCCTTTTTCCTACACTCTGCAGAAGGGGTATAAGGGAGTTTTTTCAATTTAAGTGACAATCGAAACAGGATTATTTATTTATTAAAAATTCAGAGTCGCCACTTGGGATAATTTTATGGTGTCCCAAGTCACCGGTTTAAATCCCGAATCAAGGAAAGATTGACTCTGTATTATAGTCCGCGAACCAGAAATTCGGGTAAGGAATTCTGTTAACCCGGGAGAAGGTGTTAGGCACTCCCGAGTTCCGTGGTTCTAGCACGGTCGCTCAACTGTTATAATTGGCCTATTATCTGATTTTAAAACATTTTTAAACCTATGTGCATTTTTAACTTTTGAATAACCGCTTTTACTTATTTAAAGAATTAATTCAAGGTCACTTAAAACTTATCGCAAGCCACACCACATGAAATGCACCCATGGTTCACGACACGCTCTATTTAACCTTGTTGGAAATTAGAATCGGGTCACATGAAATGCACCCCCGGATTTTAACATGCTTATTTCATTATTATTATCCAAAATTATGGTAGGGTCACATAAAATGCACACCCGAGCCCCTTTAATCTAATTGACATAGTTCAACAATCCAATTTCTATACTGTGACAAAATCACATTAAGCTATAACCAAATCGAGTAAACACGAATATATAACCGAGCAAGCAAATTCAAAACCACGGAGAATAATTACAGAAACAACGGGGTCGCGTCACCAAACAAATAATTAATAAGAGCTTGCATAAAACGAGTAGAGGATGAAAGAGTTGAACCTCAATATAGCCAGAAAATTGATTGTTTCACTACTTTGAACTCGAGATGTAACGAACCGCGGACGGAACTCGAATTAGCATTGGAAAACTAGACACCCAAACTTGAAGCAACTGGGCTAAGCCTTCTGCTACAAATTCCAGTGACATGAATGTGTCAGTTGACCCATCATTGACAAAGATCTCCCATTTGTTAAAATCTATCAAATACCTCCTCTAAAATTGAAGCTTCTACAAATTCAACAACCACATCTAATACCAAAAACGACAAATTTCCCAAACACTTCCCTGCCTTTGTCAGTCACCTAGCACGATGACGGGAAAAAGGATGAGGGAAATGACTCATGTCCAAATACGACTGCTGCTTCTTCGACTTAGTTCAAAATTTAAAAATTAGTCAAAATCTCAAACGTACTTCTCTTCCCATGCAAAATGAAATTGTCCAAAGAGCATAGTAGTCAATCGCCCTTTTGGCATTGAAACTGTAGAAAAATAACATGTCCAGTCCTTACCATTACATAATCTCAAACTTTGGCAAGTAAACTGCGTGCAATACGTAATCCATACAACAAGAACTTCATCAATATCTCCTAAGGCTACTCAGAAGCTCAACAATATGGGAAAATAACCAAAACCCACAAAGAAAATGTCTTCAAAATAAACATCTTGATAAGCTTTTAATATTATGTCTCTATTTAGAAAGTATATACAAGCAAATGAACACCGGGATTCAAACAACCACAAAGATGCAGCAACTACAACTTAAACAGAAACAATGGATGACACTTGGACCGGCATCAACGAACAATGACATAGCAGTGAGAAACGAGAGAGAAAGGGTGAGATATGAGAGCGACATGATCGGTTGCATTCGCTGGATTCAATGGTGAGTCACCGGATTCAATGGAAATCGTTGGTTGTTGTTCGCTTTTTTTAACTGTGTCAATGGAGAAGAAGAAGCTTTGGCTTCATGGAAATGGCTGTTGCTCTTTTTTCTTGTAGGTTTTTAGGTTAGTCCTTCATGAAGAAGAAACCCAACGTTCTTTTGTGAAGAAGAATCTCAAGTTCTGGGGGGCTGGTTTGTGTTCGCTTTTGGTTGTTGAGGACGAAGAAGAAAACTAGCGTCGATGGGGGGGAAAGGTCGTGTTCTGCGACTGTCTAGGTCCCTAGGGTTTGTGTTCTCTCAAGGTTGAAGAAAAGATATAGGGATTTGGAGATGGGTCACGACTGAAGGGTCTGTCGTTTTTGTTCTCAGTGGCTCGTTTTTTTGGAGAGTCACGAAGAAGATTATCCAGCCCCCCTGTAGCGGCGCTCACTCTTGTGTGTATATAGGTCTAGGGTGTATTTTTTGTGTATTTGCCAATTAGTCCTTTTGTGTTAAGTCCTTAGGGTCTTTTTATTTTTTTTTTGTCCCAAAGAAGAGTCTAGAAGGGTCCCTAGACTACACAATGCCTTTTAAAATAAGATAAAAATACTACACAATGCCAAAGTTGATCCTAATTAATTAAACTAAACATGACACTATTTTTGTGTTTATAAAGATAAAAACAAGGTACTATTTTTATATATTTTTAAATTTATGAAAAATACATAAACTAAAATATTTTTTGTAATTTTCATTTTTCTTGTAATAAAATAAAGTAAAAGAGTCAAAATGAGTTGAAATAGCTATATTAGGCCTAAATTAAATATTTTATGCTAAAAATATAAAAAATCTTAGGGAGGGTCCAAAATCACATGTCTACACTATATATAGGAAAAACACCATTCGATTGGCACACTTTTGTTGCCTTTGTTGAAAAAGTTTTGCAGATCTTCCTCTTTTTCGATACTTCCAGATTTTCGATTCTCTTCGGTTAGCCGGAAATTTTCGGCCCAGTCTCCTCTTTTTTACTTAATCCCTTTGTTCTATTAAATCGATATAAATGGCTGGTATTTTTTCCCGCGCTGACAATCCTGCCGCAATTCCGGCATCGGAAAGTGATGTTCCTGCTCCCGGAGGAGTGGAAGTGATAGAAGATGAGAGGGTTTCGACGGTGGCCGAAATATTGCCTCGCCCTGGAAAGCCGTGGAACGATTTCCGCAGTCCTGCCGGAGAAGAGCCAGAACCTGCTCCCTCTGTTATGACTGAGGCGGGGATTGTAGAGCTGAGGGCAAAATGGGGGATCCCTCACCACGTTGAAATGTTGTCGCCGGTGGGAGACGATATCATACATTTCAATTGCCCGGGATATTGTGTGTTCTATGCCTATCCCTTTATCGCCGGGTATACGCTTCCTCTACCCTTCTTGGTGGTAGATTTATGTCGTTTCTATGAGGTGTGTCCAGCTCAGCTTTCACCGTACTTGTATAAATTGTTCCGTATGCTTCTCAAGTTCGTAGAGCTTGCTGGTCGGGAGGTCACTCTGAGACACATGCTCAATATCTTTGCTCCTCAACCCATCTGAGGCACGATGATCCACATGCGCCATCGAAGGACAAAGAGTCTAGTGGTGAGCATGGACGACAGGGCCAACTGTCGCTTTTATAAAAACTATTTTTATGTGCGAACCGAGCACCTGTGTGGCGGATCCTGCAGGATTCCCTGAGAGATGGAACTTCGTACGTAAATTTTTGTACCTTTAGTTGGAATGATAGTCGACCGCTTTTCTTTGGGCAGTATTGAACTGTTTTTGCTTTTGCAGCCGCAAGACTACCTCCTGCGCTTGTTGACAATATCCGCGAATGGGTGAACGCCATTCTTACTCATACGGCGGGAGTTCGCGAATGGTCGTCCTTCTACGAGAAATACGGACGTAAGCCCCTTACTGGTAAGTAGCTTTACCGCAGTCTCTGTTTTTCACTTTGCAATTTGACTTTGTTGCTTATATGGCACTTATCGTTAGCAGGGAGAGTGCGAAGTGCGAGGGCTCCTCCACTTGTATTTCGTCAGCCGACATCCTCCGCTCGGCCCGTATCGAGGCCTGCTGCCCTACCTGTGGCAAGGGCAGCTCAAGTTGAATCTGCGGCCGTAGTCGTGTGCACGGAAACTGTTCCTCAATCAGAGGCTCTGACTTCTTCTATCTGCCCAACGGGGGAGCCTTCCCGTGCTGAGGATGGAGAGGGGCCGTGAAAGAGATGACGAGTGGAGTCCGAAATGGCTCCGTCAGCCATGGTGTTCAGAGGGCGGCATCCCCTTGATGGAGTTTGAGATGGGGAATGATGCTAACCCGTCTGTAGAGGTAGAGCCGGTCGCCGTGACCAACCTATCGATAGAGACTCCGGCCATTATAAGTGACCAACAGACTGCTACGATGGAGAGTCAAAGTCCCAAGGCCGCTACTGTTACTTTGGGCGGGCCTTCATCTTCTGGACCAGGTTGTGCTTCTTCTTCGGCCGCAGAGAGGGAAAAAGGCGTTGTGGTTGATGATTATAAATCGGAGTCTGATCTTGATCCTAATGACGTCATGATGCTTGAAGAGGGCCTTACTCGTACGGTGGTACATGCGGGAGGCCCGTCCCGTATACTTGAAATCTCATTGGATATTAATCTCCTGGGGGATACAGAAGATCTGGTTCCGCAGTTTGACCTTTTGTGTTCTGCCACCGAGAGTGAGGCTCTCAAGGACGTCTGCGATGTTGATTTGATGCATGAAGTGGCCGTTATGGGCTTGAGGGTAAGTTTCTCCTTTCTTTTTATGTCCTTTTCACTTTGGCGATCCTGGCCTTAACCAATTTTTTCATTTTTCAGACGTACATGGTGGAGATTGAGAGTGCTCATAGGGCTGACACTTAGGCTAAGATTTTCCTGATGATGTTGGAGAAGTATCGACACTACCGCAACAAGTGCCGTGAGATGCACGAGCGGCTGAAGGCGAACGCCGATGATCGATCCCTTGGTGAGGAACTAGAGAAGAGGGACCAGGAGTTGATGCAGGCTATTCGCAGGAGTAGCGTGCTCGAGGAGCAACTTCGTGCAAAGGACGAAGAACTTGAGTTGGGTAAAGGGGTTTCCACAGAGTGTGAGCATCTTCAGGCGAAGGTGCGGTCGATGCAGTCCGAGATGGATCAGAATGCCATCAGAGTCAAGGCAATGAGCGCGGAATAGGTGGGAAAGTTAGCCGAACTAGAGAGAAAGGTTTCTGTGTTGGAGAATATCGAGAGTGCTTGGGCGTCGGCTTCAGCGAGGGCGGCGGCTTTAGAGGACACTATCCGTGTCCTTCAATCCGAGCAGGAATCTGAGAGGGCGACAGCGACGCTTAGAGAAGCGAGGTTCGAAGAGTGTATTGGTGACATCGACCGGGAAGCGTCGACTTTAGGGGACCGGGTCGCTGCTCTTGAGGCCGAGAAAGCACAATTGTTGGCCAAGGTCGAATTTGCCTCCGTCGCTGTTCCTCGTCATCTGCACGAGCTCTGGGTACATGCAGAAGCCTAACGGGACATATATAAGAGTTTGTGGGAAGCGGGCAGTATTTCTAAGGCTGCATATGAAGGAGCGCGGGCGAAGTCTGAACGGACTGAGTAGGACTTCGTCGTGTGAGCCTGAACGGAGTTGTTGATCTGCCTACTTGGGCGAAGTTGACAAGTGACTTGTTACTTTGAGCAGATTTGGTCTTGATTGAAAATGAGGTTATATAACATATTCATTATTTTGGATGAAGCCAGTCATAACTTAGGTCGTCTGGGTGGGTCCAAACTACCGTTGGTTCGGGTGAAGTCATTTTTACTTCAGCGATGGCGATTGGCCTTAATAGTGTTATTTCGAACTTTTACCGAAATGTTAACCCATCATTGTTTGATCGAGGTCGAACTCTTCTTTTTGGCGATGGCCCTTGGCCTTAAGGGTGTATTTCGATCTTTTGTCGAAATGTTAACTCGTCATTGTTTGATCGAGGTCGAACTCTTCTCTTTGGCGATGGCCCATGGGCTTAAGGGTGTCATTTCGACCTTTTGTCGAAATGTTAACCCGTCGTTGTTCGATCGAGGTCGAACTCTTTTTTGGTGATGGCCCTTGGCCTTAAGGATGTCATTTTGATCTTTTGTCGAAATGTTAATACATCGTTGTTCGATCGAGGTCGAACTCTTCTCTTTGGCGATGGCCCTTGGCCTTAAGTGTGTCATTTCGATCTTTCGTCGAAATGTTAACCTGTCGTTATTTGATCGAGGTCGAACTCTTTTCTCTGGCGATGGCCCTTGGCCTTAAGGGTTTTATTTCAAACTTTTGCCTTAATTTTAACTCGTAGTTGTTCGATCGAGGTCGAACTCTTTTCTCTGGAAATGGTCCTTGGCCTTAAGGGTGTTATTTCAAACTTTTTCCGAAATGTTAACCCGTCGTTGTTCGATCAAGGTTGAACTCTTCTTTTTGCGATGGCCCTTGGCCTTAAGGGTGTCATTTCGATCTTTCGTTGAAATGTTCATCCGTCGTTGTTCAATCGAGGTCGAACTCTTCTTTTTGGCGATGGCCTTGGACTTAAGGGTGTCATTTCGATCTTTCGACGAAATGTTAACCCGTCGTTGTTCGATCAAGGTCGAACTCTTCTTTTTGGCCATGGCCCTTGGTCTTAAGGGTATCATTTCGATCTTTCGTCGAAATGTTAACTCACCGTTGTTCGATCGAGGTCGAACTCTTCTTTTTGGCGATAACCCTTGGCCTTTAGGGTGTCATTTCGATCTTTCGTCGAAATGTTAACCAGTCATTGTTCGATCTAGGTCGAACTCTTCTCTTTGACGATGGCCCTTGGCCTTAAGGGTGTCATTTCAATCTTTCGTCGAAATGTTAACCCGTCGTTGTTCGATCGAGTTTGAACTCTTTTCTCTGGCGATGGCCCATGGCCTTAAGGTTGTCATTCCGATCTTTCGTTGAAATGTTAACACGTTGTTGTTCGATCGAGGTCGAACTCTTCTTTTTGGCGATGGCCCTTGGCCTTAAGGGTGTCATTTCGATCTTTCGTCGAAATGTTAACCCGTCGTTGTTCGATCGAGGTCGAACTCTTCTCTTTGGCGATGACCCTTGGCCTTAAGGGTTTCATTTCGATCTTTCGTCAAAATGTTAACCCGTCGTGAGTCCTAGTTTTGCTCAACCTTTGTGCTTTCTGGGTGAGTCCCAGTTCGCTTGGTTTTGTTTACATCAGAGAGTGTAATACCGGAGGGTATAAAATGTTATTGTTTTGCTCTCGTTCGTTTCGTGCATATATTGGAGTTTCCTTATCTAGTCCTTTCGATTTTCGGTCTGGAGATGTCATTGGCTGGAGGGACGATGAATTATACTTTGAACTTGGGGATGTCCCCCTCATCGACTCGGACCTTAACTCCCCGGGAAAACCCTATTGGGACAACTCCTAGGTGAGGGAGAGAGAGTACAGCTTGATGGACGTCATTTTCTAGAAGTTGGAGTGTTAGGTGGGCAATATTTCGATTATTTTGTAGTAGTTTCCCATTCTCCAGTTGAGATGTTATTTTGCTCGCTCCCCCGCGCGACGCTTGTGTTCCTGTTTGAGCAAACAATAGAAGGTGAGCCAAAATAACATTTTCCTTACTCCGATCCAATGTGTCGGTGAATGAGGGGTGGATCTATAGCGTTGTTCGCTTTGCCTGACGTTTAATGGTTGATGGGGTGGTGGTTTCTAAATTCTATGGCCGAATTCAGCTCTCTTTCCCCTTCTTTTTTGTGCCCTAGCTCTGCGTGGGTTGGGCTTGCCTTAGCTTGCTTAAGGACCGCCCGGTGTGTGGGAGAGGAATTTGGTTGTAACTTCTGCTTGTATACAGCATCATGATCTAGATTAGCACGTGAGGTTTACTTACCGCTCTTTTTGGTGGGTGATTATGTTTCCGATTTTGATCTGTAGGAGACAAGAAAATTTGACTATGAAATCCCCACAGACGGCGCCAAATTGTTTGACCAAAAGATGTCAAAACCTTTCTGATTTAAATAATTAATGATACTAGTGAGGTCAATCTTAGTCAAGCATAATAAATCCCAAATCTGAAAATGAATCGGAAAATAATGAGTAGAATAAAATAAGAGCGAACAATCTTTATTGATATTTGTCATTTCTTCTTACACGAGACAGAGAAGATCATCAATTTTGCATCCTTTTTTTGGAAGAAAATAGGAGAGAATAGAGAGAGAAAAACAAAAAAAAAACCTCTCTTTGAGAGTTCCCCCTATATATAGTCCTGAGACCCTTGTTATTTTCTTTGGCCGATGTACCTTCACGTTGTGATCTTTTTTGTCGTTACTTGAATATTGTTTTTATCTTAATGTACAATGTGGGTGCTTAGACCGAAGTAGATCATGATGTCTCTCGCTATCCCGCCACTTAGGCGGGATCTCGGCTGGGTCGGCTATTGTGGTCAGATTTTGACTATACAACCTTCTCCCGTCTTCACTTGTATAAAACTACTGGATCTGTTGTTGTTGTAATTAGATTATATACTACTTACTAAATTTTTTAAGATGAGTTTCAAATTTGAAAAAGTATGTAGGTGTTTGTACATAACAATTGTAAAATTAAAAAAAATCCAGTTAAAATGATATTTGAATGTTAGATTGTGTTTGGAGAGGAATACAATTTTGAACTGTTTTTGAATTTTTGTGAGTGATTTGAAGTGAAAATTTTGAAAAACAACCTTTTGAAGTTTTTTAAATTTTCGACAAAATCCATCTTGTAGTGAAAATTAAAAATTTCATGACTAAACGATGATTTCGAATATGGCCAAACGGCGCCTAAGTATAAATGGAGAAACCCATTGTTGTAACGTAATATACAGATAGGCATAACACGTAGATGATGTAGATTATTTACTATATTAAAAAATTGCCACGAAATAAAAAGAGTAAAAAGTGAAGTTTTGGGGACCACATCCGAATCCAGAAAAGCTGATCTTGCTTGATTCTCTGCCTGTCTACAGCCGTCAACTTGTCTTAAAAGACCAAATTAACCTTTACCTCGTTTCCCACAAAAAGCAAGCTTACACAGACCCATGCAGACCTACTATTCTGCACTCCTACACACCGTGTTATCCTACGTCCCAATCTATCAAATACTCCTACTCGTTTTGTTTTAGTTTATACTTTATATTTATACTATATGACAAATTGACAAAATTTATCAAAAGTACTTTAAGAATTTGTGATTTTAACACTTCAGTTGTTTAACCTTTAGCGTGATAGGGTATTAAATTATCTCACATTAATTAATTAAAGGAATTGAATTATTGTATTCTCATCTAGTTTTAGACCTTTCTTACTTGGTGAGTTAACTCTTATTGCTAAATTAGATTTAGTGGGCGTTTGGACATAAGAATTGTAAAATTTAAAAAAAAGTGAAATTTTTTAAAGTGAAAATGGTATTTGAAAATTAGAGTTTGTGTTTGGACATAAATATAATTTTGGGTTGTTTTTGAAGTTTTGTGAGTGATCTGAGTGAACATTTTGAAAAACAACCTTATGGAGTTTTTCAAATTTTCGAAAAATTCCAAAATGCATTTTCAAGTGAAAATTAAAATTTTTATGACCAAACGCTGATTTTGAAAAAAAGTTCAATTTTTTCGAAAAAAGTGAATTTTTCTTCTTATGTCCAAACTGGCTCTAATTTCCTTGATGGTCACCCAGATTATGGAATTATCCTATCAAAATTATTTTTGTTTTATTTGGGATAATAAAGTCACTTAATTATTACTTTTTGACCCATAAAATAAAAATACCCATTTGGCATGCCATGTCATACATATATAATAAAATTTATTTTTCACAAACAATTCTTTTTCTTTCCTTGCAAACATCAATCTAATTAATATGATATTTTTGTAATGTATTTTGCACTATCTAAAAAGCATTACTGATTAGGTAGAATCTTATAACTTTCGAAACTTAAATTAGATTATCAGACTAAACATATTGATGATATATTTTTGCTATATAATGTCGTAATAAGAAATTTCTAAATTTATTGTTTTATATTTAATTATAAGTTTATGATAATAATACATTTATAGTTTTAAAGACCGTTCATTGAAAATAATCTTTACAATAATATCCTTCACCACTATTTTTCATGTGTTTTATAAAATATCCATCTTCTAATTTAAAAAACAAAATTGATCTTAATTTTCCCGTTCAAATTCAAATTAAATTGAATTTACCTATAAGTAATTATAATTGCATATTTGAAAATAATATATATCTGATAAGACTATCCAAATTTCAAAATAGTACATCATTTTAATGGGACTCTCTAGTGAATCTTATTGTTAAATTTTGTTGTTAAATATTTAGTTTTAAATTTAAATTTGATACTTTATCTTTCAATTATCAATTTTTTTATTACAATTCTTATTAGCTTTGTCCTGATTCTTATTAGTTCTGTTCTAATTTGCATGTGTCCTTTTTTTTAAAGTGCCACCTGTTATTCAAAATTATAACCATTTTCTTATAGGTAGATTAAATAGGTATAAGGGACATGAACTGAATAAGTTTTATCATTAAAAATATGGCATGGCATGCCAAATGAGTATTTTTTTAATTTATTGTTTGAGTAAAAAAGTAATAGTCGGATGATTTTATTGTTTCAAACCAACGAAAGTAATTTTGATAGGATATTTCTATAAGTTGGGTGACTATCCAAGGAATTGACTCCAGAAAAACATGATCTGAGGACAAATGTAAAATTATTTTTGTGTGACATATATGTTATATATGTGAATAGTGAAGCCAGTCATTTAAACTTATATGAGGGTAGGTTGTCTATATCAAATTAGACCCGGAGATTCATTTTTGAAAACTAAAATGACATTGGACGGTGTGGATAGTGTTAAAGCAAAAATACTCAACATTTTTTTATTGCGGGGGTTGCGAAGTATAGAATTATAGTTCTAGACTAGAAATTAATGAAAGAAATAAAGCAGACATTAAATGGCAAGTAATCTATAGAAGGCAGATTTTGGTGGACATTAAACACAGTCACTCTCATACTCATTGCAGACTCAATGCGCTCAGCTCCAGATTCCTTTTTTTTTTTTCTTTTCAAAATCATGGTTTTAATTTAAACAGATAAAACTGCATTTTTTTCTCCATCCCCCATAATGGGAGAAATATTTGGGGGAATTTAGCTCCAACCCTCCCCCATTTTTGTCCCCATAATGGAGGATGAATAATGTTCCCTCAAATATGGGGTACACTATTCATCTCCCCCATTACTATTCATCACTTTTTTATTATTATTTATTATTTAATCTTTTAATTTATCTCTTTATATATACCTAATTATGTTTATGTAATGTCTTTATTTTATTAATATTATATCTTAACTTTGGTGTATAATTTTGATAAATTAGTTTTCGTGCATTTATTATTTTTATGTAGAAATGACAGTAGATAAAAATCAACGATTTCAAGAATTTTTATTTCGACATAGAAGAATTAAGGACAAAAATGCTCATTTTGCACTTCGTAATGCATTAATAGATCATTTATGGGAGAATACTAGAAGTTGAAGTTGAATATTTATCTAGTATTTCGAATGAATTTTATCGTTATGTAATATGTATTTAATTAATCTTGTATCGCAATGATTTCACTTTTATTTGAATTATTAGTTAATCTATAATAATTCTTACAAATAAAATTTTATGGAATTGTTTTAATTATGGAAATTACAAATTAATAAAAATAAAAGATGGAACTTGTTTAATGGAAATTAAAAAATGAAATTGAAATGAAAGATAATAATATAATATAAAAGAATTAGAAGAATATAAAAAAGTTTGGGGAAAAAAATGGGGGAATGGTTGGAGTAAGTTATCCCCAAAATGGAGAAATCCCCATTTTTGAGATAAAAAATGAGGTAAAGGTTGGAGATGCCCTAATTTAGATTTCTAATAATTTATTCTCTATTTATTATTATCAACCATTCACGTTGATTATGTTAACTCATAGACCATAGTCCTCGTATTATGTCTACCTCACATAACTGACTCCTTAATTACGATCCATACCATAATGTATGTTTGTCTCCTAATTCCCAACTTGAATGATTTAGTGAATTCAGTTTGTCTCAACTCTCAAATACTCACTCGTTCTCAAGTATTTATTTTAAAATTTACCCTTAGCATTTTCAAAAGTCTTTAGAAGTGATTTGGAAATGAATAATTAATAATAAGGGTGAAATATAAAAGAAAAGATTGTCTTTATCTTGATTTAGTATAGTGTACACCGAAAGTGAAAATGTATTTTAGTGGACGTTTGGACATAAGAATTGTAAAATTTGGAAAAAAATAATTTTTTTAAGTGAAAATAATATTTGAAAATTAGAGTTGTGTTTGGACACGAATATAATTTTGGGTTGTTTTTTGAATTTTTGTGAGTGATCTAAGTAAAAATTTCGAAAAATAAAATTTTGAAGTTTATCAAATTTTCGAAAAATTTCAAAATTCATCTTCAAAGTGAAAATTGAAAAATTACGGCCAAACACAGGTTCCGAAAAAAAGTAAAAAAAAAAATCGAAAAAAGTGAATTTTTTTCTATGGCCAAACGAGTTCTTAGTATAGTGGACAACTAAAAGTGAGCGGAGGGAATAGTAATCCTTCCAACCATTTTGTACGACGCACTTTATTATTGATATTTTCTTAAAAAATTGTGCATTTAAATACCTAGAATTTTTTTGTCCTAATAATTTAATATTGTCTTTAATAATAGTAGTATTTAAAAGAGTGTGATGCTTAGAAGATAAAAAATAGCATAACTATTTAAACAAATCATTTTAACTTTAAATATAACTATTGAAACAAATACTAGTACACCATTTTTCTAACAAAATAATGTGTAAAAACTATATTTCCAATAAATTTCTTTAAACACATTTCTGAAAAAACTGGTCAACCCGCGTCCTAGTAACTCAAACATGCTCAGATGTCAGAAGTTTCCTGAGAATGAGTGACATTTCTTTCTAGGATTAATTTAAACACAATATATTGATAAATTGTGTAAAAAGTTGTGCATAGTATTTCTTTTTAACCTGATGATCTTTCTTTTCCATGTATCTTGCTACTTTGGTCCAGCTTTTTTGTGTCAGTCTTGGGAGTCCTCTGTTTTGTTTTGGCCAAAACAAATCAACAATATTATAATAACCATTCAATTTAATTTCTACTATACTAATATTATAAAAAAATTCCTACAATTAATAGTTTAATCCATTATAACTAGGAAGTTAATATTTTTATTCTTTACCTGGTTTTCAGTTGATTTTTATCGTAAAAATTACCTATAATATATTTATACTAAGTAATTTAATCATATAAATATTTTTTACGCTTTCGATATATAAACGTTAAACATTTTGTTATGGATTATTTATCCCACCTTCTATATGGAATAATTAATTCCAATATTTTAGCATAAAATTTATCCGACTATTAGCTAGTACCATAATCTAACATAAGATAAATATAATCTTATATTCTATCTCGTGATTAGTATATCATTATCCTGGTGACCAAACAACGACCCTCAGGAGTTGTCCGATTTTAGGAATAAGAAAATAAATCAAGAATAAAATATGAGAATATTCTATCGCATGCTATGTGGAATAATAATACTGGAATTAGCTAATCTCTTGATAAAATAATGAAATGACAAATATGTCCTTCAAAACCTCCTCTCCCAAAATTCTTTAAAAATGCCAAGGTTTATTATAAAATGCTATTTGTACATCATGCCCTTTTACAATTTTGAATTTAAGAAAATGTCCTTTTCAGATCTCTTATCTGTAAAACTAAATCTCTCATGTGTAAAAAAAGAAGTAGGGTCATAAAACTAAAAACAAGTATGTACAACAACAACAACGACCCAGTGAAATCCCACTAGTGGGGTCTGAGGAAGGTAGTGTGTACGCAAACCTTACCCCTACCCCGAAGGAGTAGAGAGGTTGTTTCCGAAAGACCCTCGGCTCAAGAAGACAAAAAGGCAAAAGAAGATAATATTAGTAACACCATATATATAATATGAAAAAAATACGAAAAATAGGAACAACATGAAATTAAGAAAAATGATACAAAGAAAAAGCAAACTAGTATTCCTACCAAACTAGTCACCCAAAGTTATGGCACAAGACAAGACTCAACTACCTTATAACCTGCAACCCTAATACTCGACCTCCATATGTTCCTATCAAGTGTCATGTCCTCGAAAATCTGAAGACTCGCGATATCCTGCCTAATCACCTTCCCCCAATACTTCTTAGGCTGTCCCCTACCTCTTTTCGTGCCCTCCACAACCAGCCGTTCGCACCTCCCTAGCGGAGCATCTGGGCTTCTCCTCTAAACATGCCCCAACCATCCGAGCCTTGCTTCCCGCATCTTGTCATCAATGGAAGCCACGCACACCTTCTTCCGAATATCATCATTCCTAATCTTATCCATCCTAATATGCCCGCACATCCACCTCAACATCCTCATTTCTGCTACCTTCATCTTTCGGGTATGTGATTTCTTAACCGGCCAACACTCAGCCCCATGCATCATGGCCGGCCTAACCACCGCTTTATAGAACTTACCTTTGAGTATCAGTGACACTCTCTTGTCACACGATACTCCAGATGCTAACCTTCACTTCATCCATCTACCCAATACAATATGTAACATCCTCGTCGATCTCCCTTCCCCCCTGGATAACCGACCCAAGGTACTTGAAGCTGTCTTTACTCGGGATGACCTGTGATTCAAGCCTCACATCCATGCCCACTTCCCTCTGCTCAGCGCTGAACTTACACTCTAGGTATTCCATCTGTGTCCTGCTAAGCTTGAAACCCTTAGATTCAAGAGCTTGTCTCTAAACCTCCAACCTCTCGTTAACACCGGTTCGCGACTCATCAATCAAAACTATGTCATCAGCGAATAACATGCACTATGGCACATCCCCTTGAATGTGATGTGTTAACGTGTCCATCACCAGGGCGAATAGGAACGGACTGAGCGCAGAACCTTGGTGTAACCCCATAACAACCGGAAAAAATTCTCAGAGTCGCCTCCTACTGTCCTAACCCGAGTCTTTGTCCCATCATACATATAGAGAGATTTGACTGTATATCTCACAACAACAACAACAATCCAATAAATCCCACAAGTAAGGTCTGGGAAGGATAGAATGTACGCAGCCTTACCCGTATTTAACCACTTGTGTGTGATGCACACCACCAAATATAGAAAGAGAGAGAGAAAAAGAAGAGAGAAAGATTTAATCCTTTTATTATTATTATTATTATTATTATTATTATGTTACTTTGAGAGGGAAAAGAAATGCAATTTAAGAACCAACTACTCTATTCTTGTTGGAAGTAACAAAGTGAAGAGCATACCAAACCAAACCTTCCTAAAAGACATTGAAGAGTGAGAAAGTACACTGCTTCTCCTGACTATTAAACAAACTTCAGATCAATTCCCTCCTCTTCCTCTAGTCTTATATATACAGAGAGAAACACAGACCAATTAATTTCTCACATAGAAAAATAATAATCAAGAATTTCAAGAAGATGTTTGCTGCTGAAAATGGACTCAAAGGAGATTCTAGGCTTCAGGGCATTTCTGAAGCCATTAGAGTTGTTCCTGATTTCCCTAAACCAGGTAGTTTTCATTTTTCTACCTGCATTTTGACCCCTTTTTCTTTTTATGGGAAAGGAAGAGGAGCATCGTAGCTACGTCAAAATTGTCTAGTCTATAAGTCACGGGTTATCTCCGTCCGTGGGGGAGCGCCACATGTCTTGCTACTGGGGCTAAAATTATCTTTGTATGGTTTATAAGTCGCAGGTTATACCCGTAGTCAGCGGGGGAGCCACAGGTCTTGCTACTGAGGTTAAAATTGTCTCGATATGATCTATGGGTTATCCCGTCAGTCGGGGAGCCACAGGTCTCGCTACTGGTTCTATGCGTTCGGTAGAACCCTGCAGCTCAAAGTCCTGTATTTATCTTAAAAAATTTAATTAATATGTAAAAAAATCTATCCCGAACCCAGTAACTTATCGTGTTCTAGATTCTGGAACCCATATACTCAACATTGGCTCCGTCTCTGAAGCCGCCACTAATGTAAGCATTACATCACATACACTCGAGGTGCGGTCCTTCCTTGGACCTTCGAACCCTGTGTAAGTGCGGGATGCATGTCTTTTTTTTTTAATACTATTTTTTCCTTGTTTTTGCAGGAATAATGTTTCAGGATATTACAACTTTGTTGTTGAATCATAAGGTATTTAAAGACACAGTGGACATATTTGTTGATAGGTACAAAGAAATGGACATCTCTGTTGTTGCTGGTAAATCTCTTCTTTCACTTTTTAACTATTAGAATTTGTATCTGTTTTTTCCTGTGTATGCAAAGGAAATATTTTTTCTTTCACTGTATTAATTTCACTGAAAAATTTCAGGTTATTTCTCCTTGTTTTTGGTCCTTTTTTATTAATCATTGAAGATTAGGTCATTATTCCACATTAAAATACAGAATCTTTTTTTAAGGAAATTTCACCCACATTTGATATGTTTGGTGTGGAATACATTTTTTAAAGCATAAATTACTTGTGTTGGATTAATTTGGAAGCTGTATTGAAGTGTATTTAAGCACCTGCCTAATTTTTTATATGGCAAAATGCAATTATCTTTGAGTGTAATGACCAAGTAATTTTGGATTTTTCCTGAGTTCTAAAATATTTTATTCAATGAGAGAGACAGTTAATTGTTTTTTTTGGTGATACAGTGCATTTGGTCAGAATTATTTAATTGTAGTATGATAGTGTTTTCCATAATGTTAGGATATCAGGAAAAATTGTTCTTCACCCTTACTAATTTGCAAACTTTTTAATTTCTTTTCCTCATTTTTCATTAATGGCCAAATTACTTGATAGGAATTGAAGCTAGAGGGTTCATGTTTGGTCCATCTGTAGCTCTAGCCATTGGTGCAAAGTTTGTTCCTTTACGCAAGCCAGGAAAATTGCCAGGTATTCTTAGATTGATTTTCTAAATATTCATTAGAAATTAGAACTTCTTTTCATTATGAGGAGCACTTAATTATCAGTAATGCATCTCATTTTTCTGGTGGAAATGTTGTGAAAATTTCATGTTAATGTTAGAATTTCGCTCTCGGATCCATCTTAACTATCAAAGTCAGAGTCAGTATCTTGTGATTCATCTTTTGTTCGTCAGATGAGAAGATTTATCAAAGAGAACAGGATAAGAAATGGATCAACTTAAGTAGTTGATTAAAAAAGGGTAGTCCAATGCATTAAGCTTCCGCTATGCGTGGGATACAGGGAAGGGCCGGACCACAAGGGTCTATCATACACAGTCTTACCTTGCATTTGTGCAAGAGGCTATTTCCATGCTTCGAACCCATGACAGTTACTTTACCAGTTACGCCAAGGCTCCCCGAAGTAGTTGATTAAACAAACTAATTTCATGTAGGATTGTCGCTGACCGTATATTTAATATCATGCATAATATCTTTTACATGCTATTGGGCTCTGCTTCCATGCTGCCCATTCCATCTTGGAGTATGGTCCAGATATGGAAACCATCCTTAGAAGATTGCTTTAAAGGTTGGTCTTGAAAAGGAAACCTTATTAATGCTTGACTACTATTTTTGGAAAGTCTTATCTCAACATTGACAACACTGGACAGGTAAGGTAATTGCAGAATCATATGAACTGGAGTATGGGAAAGATTGTTTGGAGATGCATGTTGGAGCTGTACAGCAAGGGGACAAAGCAGTCATACTTGACGATTTGGTAGCTACCGGTGGAACGCTCTCTGCTGCAATTAAACTTCTAGGTAATTTCTGTGATTCTCATGGTTCCTTCGTTCTTGGGCTCGGCTAATGATGTTTTCTATGCTACAATGTAGAACGGATGGGGGCTGAAGTGGTTGAATGTGGTTGCGTTATCGGAGTGCCAGAGGTCAAGGTAGTGCTTGTTTATCATTCTCTTTGACTTTGCTTTGTTTATTTAAAATTCTCATATTTTTAGGACTTGAAACAAGTTGTTAATCAATGCAAACCTTTGTTGAAGGAAAGTAACTGTTTTTAGGCTTTCGTGTGTTTTTTATGAATTTTGCTACAAGTTACATAAAAATGATAGAAAAAAGTCCAAAAGAACTACTAAAAGTAGGGCCCCCGGGGTTAGCTCAGATGGCAAAGGTTGAGGGACTTGTGTTTTAGGTCACATGTTCGAGCGTGCCCCAAGCGAACTAACTTTGGTATTTAAGTGAAGGGTAGAGGGGCGAGCCCATCATCCCTGAGTTTCAAAGGCTGCATTTGGTTCAAACAGTTGGCTCCAGGCGGATTTCCTTGGTCTTTATTTTATTTTTTTTATACTGAAAGTGGGTCTTATTTTTTTATTTATAAGTCTCATTTTGTTGGCATTTGTTCTTTCAGTTTTTTATGATTGAAAAGAAAATAAATATCCTTACCGGTTTCCTTGGCATGCAATAGTTATTGCCTACAGGAACTAGATCTCATCTGCAAATCTCATAAATACTACATCTGCCCTACTGCTGTTCAAATTTAACTCTTGAGATGCTCTAACTAGACAAGCTCAGTTTACTTCTTCTCTTTTTCTGTAACGGAATTTAGGATATTTAGTAATTGGAGATACTTATTCCTTGGCAAATATAAGCTCACTCATTTATTTTCTATAAGTGTTTTTTATCACTTCATTTTTATTGGAACAAGCATGATCAGGGTACTAGTTAATTTTATACAGTCTGAGCTCTGAATCATCTGTTTTGTGCAGCACAATTTGCAAGTTATTTCTTTATTTTTTTTTTTCCGTCTGATTTTCTCTGCGTTGCAGGGTCAAAGCAGGCTAAAGGGAAAGCCTCTCTATATTCTTGTGGAACCGCGGGAACTAGAAGATTTTTAATGAGGTACACCTTGTCATTTTCTTCATAGATTCAGTTTAAGAAACAGATTATAGTTCCTAGCTATATTGTAGTTTGCATAGAAGTAGATATAAATGTTCGCTGAAACACTTGGTTTTCTTGTTCCCCTTGTTCTTTTCGCCATGTTATCACTTGTCTGCCTATTTTGATTCTTATTTTGACAGGTTAGTTCTTTACTATTAATCAGAGAATATGATAAAAAATCATTTTGCATTGACTGATTTATTGAAGTTAACTATGAAGAAGCTTATCCACGCCTGGGTTAAATGATAAAAATGACACGGGAATGTATATCAATTAACGATGGTTGTGATAACAATATATGTAAAAAAACATGTCCCGTACTTATTGAAGTGGTATAAACATCAGGTGCAGATAAGTTTTTTCTGCTAACTATTGCCATTGGTGATTCAAATTGTTTGTATTCGTCGCTATTTCAATCAAAATCAAGATTCATGATTTATAGTCTTTTGTTCTATTTGCAGTTATGTGAATCTTTAGGTTGATTTCTGTCAAGAAGAGATGATGCCGATGAAAAAATTCACAGCTATTTGGTTGACCAATGCTCAAATTTTGGTTTCCATTTATCATTTATTGGCCATTTCTTCTTTTTTTTTTCTTTTTTTTTTTCATATGGTTCTTTCAGTTTCATGATTAGTTGAATTTCATTGTTTGATATTTTCTTGTAAAAGCTGACTGAAAATGTGCCATGACAGAAGCTGGGTTTGACCATTCGCTCTTCTATCTAATTTACTTAATGCGATTCATTTAAAAAAAGTATTTTACCATATTTTAATATTTTTGTTCAATTAAAAATTAGTTCTAGCATTCGTTGTTTGGTGTTGACTGTTTAGATTGTTTTCCTACATGATTCTGATTTCTTCATCGTTATATGAAATTTAGTGGACAATTATGGTTAATTGCAAAACGATAGCAGAATCGTTCGGCACACCAATTAAATCTTCTTTAAGTTGTGTGCATCGACAAACAAAGGTTTTTATATTTATCAACAGGTAACTTTTATAACAAGCTGGCCAAATTGTAATGATAAATAAATAAAAAGAAGTCGGCATAATTGCAGATGACTTTCTCCCTCTAGATTTAATTCGAGATAAAGTTGCTAAATAGACTACCATGAAGTCTGAATTGTCATACCTTGCTGTATCTATATTCTTTCTTATTTTCTAAATTAAAGGTAAGTGGAATAAAAATTACAAAGTTCAAATTAAAAAATACGACAACTTGTGAGGATACTGATATTGTAGAATTCTTGGGCACTTCCACCACCCAAGGGAAGTTTCCCTCTTTAGGCTATACTCATATAAGGCAATAAATTATGGGTAATTGAGATCAGAAGATGGATTTGAGCAGTTGTAGCTAACTGATGATCTTGCAATGGTTTCATGGAGCATAGAAGATTCACACAGTCATGAGAAGTAGCATCATATATTAATAATCCTGGATCCACAGCACGATTCGAATCAACATGTCCTGCTCCGATGCCTAATGGCGTTGCTAGGCTATTGTTGCCGCATCAACAATGGGGGTTTGAAGTACTGCCTAAATGGTTCACACCTTCATGGTGGTCATCATAACACACCTAATAGTGATGGACTCCAATCTGATTGCACAACTTTTGGCATGGCAGCAATTCCAGTAGCATGAGGAGAGGACATGGATACGCCTGATTGAAGAAAGGACTCATATTCTAATTCTATGCTGGTACAGTTGCCAGTTGTACATACAGTAGAAGGCCAGGCTCCTAAGATTAACATGCCTGGTACCATTCTCGCTGCAGCAGAAACTAAGACCCCCTTCAGCATGGCACCAAAAGAGGCAATTGCTATAGAATCTTTTCATATTATGGAGTAAATCAGTACCTAACCAAAATGGATATTCTGTCAACACCATCTGCAACAGCCTGATCCATACCAGCAAGATAATTCGAAGTATAGCTTCCTTCTGTCCAGGTCACCTCGTAAACAGCCAGCATAGCATGTGGAGCAACTCCGCATACTGTTGCTTTGGCATATCCATAGTACGGAGCAGATTGAGCATAGTTTCCAGCAGCAATGGAGGCTAGATGTGTGCCATGACTGGAATTATCCCTGGCAGAATTAATGGAAATGTTCACACTAGGATTAGCTGCCACATTGATTGAAATAAATAGCCCCAACGAGTTTCCTGTTGCACATCAAAGAATTGAATTCCGTCCCCTCACAATAAATTCCTTCCACCTTTTTGGGATTTCAGGTGTATCATCATCTGTAAAGCTAGCATAATCTGGCCAGAAGACGGGTTGAGCTTCAAGAACCATAGGAATATAGGAGCTTTCAGCAGAATGTTGGCTAGCGAAAAGAGGATCAGCAATTTTGATGGAATCAATGATGGAGCAATGCTACTTGGAGAACTCAAAGTGGACAATGTAATTGGTTCTCTCTGCAACACAGAAAAGAGGAGCAAACAGAAATCATCAAAACAAAAACCAAGAAATTTTGCCCACCCCATGAATGATCTCTGTCTGGTTTCTAGAGCTATACCGCCATTAGTCAAACATGCATCATGCATCAAAAACCAACTGAAGTTTTGTATTGAGCCATAGTTTCCAGATCATATTCCATGGCCATTGTGCAGAGCTAGATTCACCCTCATTAAGTACTCTATAGTATGAGTTGACTGTGACGTGGATACTGCTGGTCCATTCATGAGATTCCTAAAATGTGTTGATCTGCCCAACTCCAGAATTAGTTGATCCATGCTAGTTACTTCCAAGTCAAAGTAGTTTTTTCTAAAATCACATACCATTCACTTCCTGATCCACAATAGGCAATAGTTGCTTTAACTTCTTCCACAAAGCAAAAAAGATCTGGATATTTCAGCTTCAGGGGTCTGTGTTCCGACCTTGTGGCTTGCTGTTGTGGGAGCATGTGGGGCCTCAAAGACACTAAAAAGATATTTCTTTATTTTGTGCACAAAATTTGAGGATCCATGTAGGTAACTGGCAACTTGAAGTGGAATGTGTATCAACAGGTTTTTGAAAGGAATCTGCAAGAACTATCAGATACTTGATTTATACCTTCAGCAAGGTGGAACATGAGCTGTCAACTGGGTATTAACATCTTAAATATAGCAGATTATGCAGGAATAATGAGTATGTAATCTTACCAGCTGAAATGAAAATGCAATCACCTGAAGTTATTAAAGGGTTTGGGGAAACTGAAGGACTTATTCATCAGATTGAATCCCTTTTGCTTAGGGTCAGGTACCTCGCTTTTTGTTATTACAAAAGTAGCTACTCCTCTCAAGACTTGTATAGACACCGAGGATGATCCTCTTAAAATGATACATACAACACTGTAGAAGGGGTTGAGGAATATTTCTTCCACAGAAAGCATAGAGTTGCATTAATTGTTTTCAAACTGCCCATCAAGCAACGGACCAGATATTTGCGTCTTTTTTCCGGTAACTTTTCCTTGAGCAGAATGCAGTAGTTTTCATCGATTTTGATATTTTCAAAAGGCCACGTTCTGATTTCAGCAACTTATGCAAAGTTCCAGTTCCAATCCCACAATTACGTTTTACCAATAATCTTTACAAGAGCAAGATCCATTGTTGAAGTGGTGAAACCGGCTACGATCTCTAACAACTATCTCGCGATCATAGACCTTCGATATTAGTTTTATGGCAAGGTGGCAATCAGCACAGACCCTTAAGTTCTTCACAATTCTAATAGAGGTCCCAGGTGGTGTACTGATCAACATAAATGCAATTGCAATTTTTTCACTATGGTACGCCAAAGCAGTCTCTTTCTCCTCTTCTTCTATGTCAGCAAGCACATTGGATGTATGAGGGACATAACCTTCCAATCTCAACAATCTAGTCATTTCCGCAAGCATAGCATATATAGCCTCAGTTTTAGGATGGGTTCTATCTCCCATAACAAATTCATGCACACGATTACCCAACTCAACGAGACTATGCCCGGGGACTTTCTTTACCCCTTCTTTAAGCATAGTTCTCCTAAGTTTATGCACATCTGACCATCGCCTTTCGGCTGCATAAAGGTTCGAAAGGAGCACATAATCTCCAGAATGTTTAGGTTCTAACAGCTTAAGGTGATTTCTGGTCATCTCCGCTAGAGCTAAATGACCATGTATTGAGCAGGCACCGAGTAATGTTCGCCAAATCACCGCATTGGGTTGCAATGGCATGTCTGTAATATACTTGTACGCCTTTTCCACTAAACCAGCCCTTCCTAATAAATCAACCATGCAGCCATAGTGTTCAATTTTCGGCTTAATTCCAAACTCCTTTTGCATCCTTTCAAAGTAAGCAAAGCCTTTGTCCACCAAACCACAATGGCTACAGGCATATAACACCCCAACAAATGTGATCTCAGTAGGAACAAATCCTTTTCTTTCCATTTCCTTGAAAAGCTCAAGTGCTCTCTCACCAAACCCGTTAACAGCCAAACCTACAATCAAAGAGGTCCAAGAAACTACACTATCCTCCTCCAACTCATCAAAAATTTGCTCTGCCTCTTTTACATTCCCACATTTAGCATAAAGATCCAAAAGGGCATTTGCAGCATGCAAATTCTTATCCAAACCCACCTTCAACATAAACACATGCGCCCTTCTACCCAAAGCTAAAGCACCAAGCTCAGCAGAAGCAGTCAACAAACTAACCAAAGTAAACCCATCAGGCTTAACACCCTCAAAAGCCATTCTCCTATAAAGGGTCAACGTTTCATTAGGTCGACTATTCAAAGCATACCCATTAATCACTGAATTCCACGCCACAAGATTCTTGTCAGACATTTCCTCAAACACCTTATGTGCATTCTCTGCTTGACCAATAGCTCCATAAAAATGAACCAAAGAATTCTGAACAAACACCAACGATTCAAACCCATTTCTAATCGTAACGCAATGCACTTTTTCTCCTTCCCTAACATCAATCACTTTCGCAATAGCTTTTAACACAAAAGGGTATGTATGTGTATCAGGTGCAACAGAATTCACACACATTTCATTGTGTATTTCAATAGCTGGATACGGGTTTTCACTCTCAGCATAACCTCTAATCATTGTATTCCAAGTAAAGATATTTGGAAATTGAATTTGATAAAAGATTTTCTGGGCGTAACGCATTGGACCTGAAAGGGAAACTAGAGAGAAAATCAAGTACTTGCCCATTTCTGGGCTTGACAAAGGGATGCCACGTCTGATGGAAAATGCATGTACTTGCTTGAATTTGTAAGTTGAAGAGGCACATGAAAGCAAAAGGGCAATGCATTTTTTCAGAATGTATCGTTTTGTGCTCTCTCCACTGATGTTATGTGATTGCATGTCATTCATATTTTGAGGGAGAGCCGGTATGGTGGGGCAAAATATTTGTCTATATATAATGGTAACAATTTTCAAATTTAACCTCGTATAATGTATTTTCAAGTACCTTGTCCTTGTTACTGGTTATTAATATTGCTATTTTCATCTGGTTCTTAGGTTGCTAGTACCATACGATTCCAGAGCCGAGTTATAACAAAACCCAAGTTCCACATCCTAGTTGGCTAAAAAAAGGGTTAAAATGCTAGGTTGCTCGACCCTTAAATATATTTCCGAGTCGTCTTGGTTCTCTAAGTTTTCCAAGAATGAGCACTTTGATCTGTGTTACATACTTAACAAACTCTAACTATTAAATTTAATAAAAATTGTAAACAAAATGAAATATTCTATCAAGTTTGAGGGGTTGTCGATGTATTTGGCCTATATAAATTGTTGGAATTGATGCCGATTAAATGGTCTCTTGAGCCGAAAGTCTATCGGAAACATACTCTCTACCTTTAAGGTAGTGATAAAATTTGCGTACACACTAGCCTCCCCAAATTTCATTTGTAGGATTACACTAGATTTTTTTTGTTATTGTTGTCGTTGTTGATGCTAATTAAATGATTATCTCTGTTGATACACAGAGTCAACAAGGTGAATCTATTTTCAAACCATGTTGCTATATCCGTAATGGTCGCAATGCAGTATGGTTTGTGCTCTATTTGTTATTAGTTGGTGTTGGTTCTATCACATGCACTAGCTAGCATGTTGTATACGGTCGAAATCGGGCTCATCTATGATAGATCGGGATTGAAATGTTCCAATTTTTATTTTTTACTTTTTTTTTTTGAAATGGAAATACCTAACTAACCTAAATAATAAGAACTTCCCCATTGAAGATCGACCCTGGGTTCCATCGAACCACGGTACGAGGTGAGAACACCCGCCTTCGAGATCATCGAGTTCATGACCCCGGAATCGACCCCGACTCCGAATGAGCTCGAGGAAACATTGTCGGACCAAATATCGGAAGGCCAAAATATCCGTAACCGGTCGGATATCACGGCAGGAATCTCGGCATGTATTAATGAGAAAACGGTTAATTAGCAAAGCATGAGATTTTTTTACCTTTTATAGAGTTGTACCTAAAGTAGGACTCCCCGACTATATAAAGAGGGTCTGATTAGTTGTAAAGACATCGTAACACGCATCCCAAAGCAATATACTTTTATTTTCTCTCTAAAAGTTCTTATTCAATTGTGTTTTTATTCTGATCAAAGTGCATTCTCTTCAAGGGTGTTTCACTCTCCAAGGCTATTATCGCTCGATTCGTGTGATTCGAATTCACTTTATCGCACTTTATTTCAATTGTAATTCAATATATCGCTTTGTGTCAATTTAATCCACGTATCCTTAAAACCACTTATAAATTCAATTGTTATCCGATTTTGCGGATAAACAGTTTGGCGCCCACCACGGGGCTAAAGATAATAGTGATTATTTGATACAAATTTCCATAACACATACTATTTTACACTTGTTCTTTGAAGTGTCTCTCATTTCAGGTTAAAGCTCAAAATGTCAAATTCACAATTGGCACTCCTACTTGCTGACAATGAGTCCGGTCCCCATGGTGAAAATAACAACATAGCACCCGCTAACGAGGTACCGCCCGTAGATCCCATTGGAATTCCAGTCGCGGACCCGTTGGATGCCAACTCGCATATGGCTATCGACACAAACCTGCCTACCGACCCCGTGAATAGCATCCGTGGTGGAACCCGATCGACGACGCAGAATACTCAAAATAATGGAGGAGACGGAATCAATCTACGGATGATCTTCGAAATATTATAGGCTCAACAGGTGACGATAGCTTAGTTGCAAAACCAAAACCGCACACTGAGCAGAATTGAACCCGATATGTCCCGAAAAATCACCCGCAGGGGAGAACCGATCGCGGAGAGGCCGAGTGGGAACGAGTCAGGTACTAACCACGAGATCATAAAAATGCTCGAGGAGCTGACAAATGGATAGAATCGGGGGAGAAAAAAAAATCTAAGCAAGCGACAAAAAGGTGGAAACCTACAACTCCAGGGTCGACTAGATCCCAGGAGCGCCGCCAATGCTGAAAGGCTTGGATTCCAAGAAGTTTGTACAAAAACCTTTCCCTCCGAGTGCGGCTCCAAATCCGATCCCTAAAAATTCTATATGCCCGAGATTCCTAAGTACAACAAGACGACTGACCCAAATGAGCATGTCACTTCATACACGTACACCATCAAAAGAAACGACTTGGAGGATGATGAGATCGAGTCTGTCTTGCTGAAGAAATTCGGAGAAACCTTGTCAAAGGGAGCTATGATATGGTATCACAGCTTACCTCCTAATTATATTGACATATTTGCTATGCTTGCAGACTCCTTTGTGAAAGCACACACTGGGGCTATCAAGGTCGAAACTAGGAAGTCAGACCTCTTCAAAATAAGGAAAAAGGATAATGAAATGCTCAAAGAGTTCGTGTCTCGTTTTCAAATGGAACGGATGGACCTGCCACCGATCGCTGATGATTGGGCCATTCAAACTTTTACCCAAGGACTCAATGTTCGCAGTTCGGTGGCTTCATAGCAATTGAAGCAGAATCTGATAGAATATTCGGCTGTCACTTGGGCTGATATGCATAATCGGTATCAATCGAAGATCAAAATCGAAGATGATCAACTAGGGGCTCCTTCCAGATCCGTTTATCCTGTTAGACCCATCGACAGAGTTAAGAGAGATATCGATCGTGAACCAAGGCCGAACATGGATCGGTATCAGCCGTTCAATGAGGAACGAAGAAGTAGTGGGTTCGGATGGAGTTCTATGTGAAATGAAAGGAGAAATGACCGAGGTCTGAGTAGCCGGGGACTCATGAACAAGAACGGTTTCGACAGGCCTATCAGACCTAAAGAAGCACCAAGGTTATCGGAATATAACTTTAACGTTGATGCTGCTGCCATCGTATCGGCTATCAAACGCATCAAAGATACCAAATAGCCTCGACCTCTACAGTACGACCCAACCCAAAGGGATTAAACCAGATGTGCAAATATCATGGCACTCATGGCCACAGAACGAAGGATTTCCGATAGTTGAGGGAGGAAGTAGCCTGGTTATTCAACAACGGGCATCTTCGAGAATTCTTGAGTGACCGAGCCAAGAATCATTTTAGAAATAGGGATTCTAATAAACAAACCGAGCAAGAAGAACCTCAACACGTCATTCACATGATCATCAGAGGGATCGATGTTCCTATAAGACCGATGTTAAACGCACCAAAGTGACCATCACGAGGGAGAAATGAACTCGAGATTACATACCGGAAGGAACCTTGTCTTTCAGCGACGAGGACGCGGAAGGGATCGTACAACCCCACAATGATGCATTGGTAATATCTGTACTTGAAGATAAAATTCGAGCAAAACGTGTGTTAATTGATCCAGGTAGCTCGGCCAACATCATCCGATCGATGGTCATAGAACAGCTCGGCCTACAAGACCAAATCATGCTTGCAACCCGAGTTCTAAAAGGATTCAACATGGCATGTGAAACTATTAAGGGAGAAATAATGTTACCAGTAAATGCCACCGGGACCATCCAGGAAACCAAGTTTTATGTGATCGAATGAGACATGAGGTAAACTGTCCTGTTTAGAAGGCCACGGATCCACAACATGAGGGCAGTACCCTTGGCTCTTCACCAAATGTTAAAATTCCCAACGCGAGGAGGGATTAAGACGATCTATGGGGAGCAACCGGTTGCAAAGGAAATGTTTGCAGTCGAAGAAGTGATTCCAGTATCAACATCGACGACACCAAAGGAACCGAGTTCGGATACAAAGCAGGAAGCTAAATAGCAATTATCGACACCAACCACGACCCAATCAGATAAATAGGGGAATGGTGAAGACGATGATTACGGGGTTCCCAAATCTTTTAGAGTCCCTGATAATTCCGACGTTGTGAGCATGTGATTTTTGCCCTACTAAACAATACTCCTACAAAATTAAAGAAATAGATTTTTTGCAAATTGTTTTCAATTTTATAGAATTTTTGTAGGATTTTATTAATTGTTTGCATTTTTGTGCACGTTTAATTTTGTTAAAATCATTAAAAATGCCCCAAAAATGTCAAAAATTTCATGCATTGCATATTAGGTTTTGTGTTCATATTTTAGGATTAATTGGTTAATTAATTACTTTATTAAAATGAAAAATCACAAAAAATATTGTCCATTTTACATTTTTAGCTCTTAATATTAGATTAGTAATTTTCTCTTCATTAATCTAGGATTAATTAATTTTGTAAAAATTATAAATAGATAATTAGTTTGATTTTATTGATTAGATTAATTTAGGACTTTAATTAATTAAAGAAAAGGAAAAAAAAGGAAAAAACAAAGAAAAAGAAAATATGAAAAATATATTTTTGGTCTTGTTTCTTTTAAATTTCGGCCAATTCCTAAAATGGCCCAAATTAATTTTAAACCCCAGCCCAATTCCCATAACCCCTAGCCGATCCGGTCCCAAGATCCCAGCCGTTGATCTTCCATGATCCAACGGCTGGGAACTAACGTCCCCCCATTTAAAACTGTCTGAAGACACCCCCAAACCCGAAAACCCAATTCACTTCTTCGTCTCTCAACCCCAAAGACCAAAACCCTAGCCGCCCTCTCACCCCTCGCCGGCTCTGCCTCTCTCCGCCGCCTGAAAATTGCTTTATGGCGGTGGAGTACCTCCAAACCGCCTCAAATTCACACTCTGTAATCCCTAGCCTCCCTTCTTCACTAATCCACCAACCTTTTCACCAAAAACCCCACTAAATTCCACCAATTTCAAATATGACACTTATACCCAAAACTCTAAGTCGTCCAAACAACCCCAAAATCACACCGGATGACCCTCAACCTTCCCTCACCACTATCCTACCCTTGATTTCCCAAAAATCCCCATCGAATTCATCGAATCCTAAATCTACAAAGAATTAGAAACCCTAGTTTTATTTTTTTTAAATTTCTTCGGATTGTTTCCAAACTCGACTTAGTTGAAAAACTATGCTAATCAATCGTTCTCAATAAGAACGGTTGATTAGCATATTTTGAGCTAAATCGAAGGAGTTCCGACTTGCCAGACCCTTCTTGGTATATTTTTTCTAACCTTTTCCTTGTTTCTTTATTATTGCTTCCCTAATGTTTGCATGTGTATAATCATAAGTTAATTTAGTTCGTTTCTGTATAAGTAAATTAGTTTACTGTTAGGCTAGAATTAAAATTGTTCCAAGCAGGTTAGCTGTTAGAGAAAAATCAGCTTAGTTGTTAGTTTTTTCGACTTTATCATTCATAGATTAATTAGGTTAATTTTTGGGATTTCATTACATCTTCATTTTAGTTCTTCGTTTGGTTTACTGTTTTACTATGTTTGCTTGTTTGAATATAATTCTGTGTAGGGTTTGATTAGATTAATCATTTAATTCACTAATAGACTACGCTGTTTGGTTTAAGGTCCAGTTAATTCTAAGTTTAATTGATAATCAAAGCTTTTAAGGATACAATTGAAAACAATGTTAGGAAGTTCAATGCTGGAATCTTCTAGATTGTTCTAGGAGGTTCCACAAGGGTTTTGAAATCAGAATTTAGGTCAGAATTGGTTAGAATTGAAATAATCAATACTTGAAAGGGTAAAATTGGATTTTACATTAAGTAAAACTCAGAAGGTTCTAGCATCTGTACAACTGTCCCCATTTCCAGTATGAAAAATGCTATAATTGGGCTGAAAAAGGATAGACAACTGTCCAAATATGCTGTACTATCTGACACTTAAGGAATTTGGGGTAGAATATACCATTTTGATACTATTTTGGCATACTCTATAAAAGGAAAGTTATTCCTTCATTCTGGACAGACATTGGATGAGCATATCTTGACCTAAAAATTTCAGAATACAAAGAAAAATCCCTGAAACTTTTTCTGGCAAAAAATTTCAGTTTTCTAGTTAGATTTCTAGGCTAGTTTTTCTGATACTCTGTTTTTCGAGAAGTTTGAGTGCTAGTTCTTGGTTTTCTGGGCTGGTTTCTACTGTTGTTGTTTGGTTTTGGTTGTTGCTCCATTTCTAAGTTTTCAGCCAGCATTTTCACTTGTTTTCCTGTTGTCTTTTTTACTTGTTAAGGTACCGATTTCATCTCTCTCTTGATGTACTATTTTGTTTGAATGTTATAAGATCATAATCTGCAAATTATATTTAATGAATGAGTGTTCTTTCATGTAGTAGTTGATTACTTTGTTATACATCTAGTTAATTTGTTGCTATATGAGTTTAAGGGTAGAAATGAACTAGTATGTACACTTTGTTTGGTATAACGATACCTGTAGTTCCCTCTTAAAAATGGCTAAATTTGAATTTTTTTTAATTACAATTCTATGCTGATTCTGAAACTTTGATTGCTAAATTTGTTTTTCTTTCTTCTTCTACACAATGATAATTACATAGTGTTTTGTTTGAGGTCATGTGGCCTATGGGCTATAACTTGTGAATTTGGCCTCTAGTTGGCCAAATCAACATATTTTGAAAGCCAAAAACTGAAATTTGTTTTGTTGTTATTATGCTGAAGTTGAGGGCTCCATGTGGTGAACTGAACTTTTGATTGGATCAACTATATCCAAAAAAGGGGCAAGAGTTCACTAGGCTGTCAATTTTACTAAATATTGTAATAGAATTAGTTGAGGTATTCTTCTCCTAGAATTTTAATGTAGTAGATTAGTTATTAATATAATAGTTTATGTATTAATGGGCCATAATGTAACGTTCTGATTTTTGATAGCTTTATTCTTATCTGATGCACTGCAATCAATTAAGTTCTGAATTCATGTATTGTGATTAAAACCACTGCTGTTAGAAATTTATTAGATAATTATTTTGTTATTGTATTTTTATAAATGTAAGCACAATGTTGCAATGGCTAAAGTTATGGGCCAGATGTTTAAAGTTGAATGCCAGCTTCTGCAATTCAGATTGAGCCAGACTCACAAACTGGCCCAGTTAAGAAAATGGTTTCAAATGAGTTTGAGCTTAAGTCGTTGGGCCTGGGTATTAAGTCCAATAACTTGACTCCAACTATGGGTTTCCTTTTCAACGTTAGCACTAATTTATTCCTTTTATGTATTCGAAATCATGCGTAGTGTAAGGAGTTTCAGAACTCGAATCATATTCTAGTTTTGCCTTGAAATGAATTGATTTCAAACCTTTGGATAAATATATATTTTGGATAAATCTCATTGATATTAAACTCAAACTCGTAATGGGCCTAGTCATTCCAAAGAAGCGACTGGGCCTGCCTTTGCCAAATAGCCCAATTGGACTGCTTCATTTTATCTTCGGCTTATAACCTTTAAAGCCATGCTTTCATTAAGTAGTTAATACCTTTTATCATTAGACGCTGCTTTAGACTTATATAACAATCAAAATAGCTTAGGAAATAATTTAAACATCGTAGTTTGCTTTAGGCGCAAAATTAAATTTTCGTGACTATGGGTACGGTTCCCATGACATAGTTATTATACCTAATCCCCAAAATCGGGTGTGCATTTTATGTGACCCGATCATAACAACTTTGAACAATAATAAAAATAAACATATCGCGAATCGCGGGTGCATTTCATGTAGCGTGGTTTGCGGTGTGTTCCAAAATAACAAGTGTATGACAATCGTAACTTGTTCAAGTAATAATTCCATAAAACCTAAAAAGGGTTAAAATAATTAAAAGCGGTAATAAGTTAAAAATACACAATTGGTTTAAAACAAGTAATGAATCAGATAATTAGGCCAATTATTAATAGTTAAGCAATCGTGCTAAAACTACGAAACCCGGAAATGCCTAACACCTTCTCCCGAATTAACAGAATTCCTTACCTAGTTTTCTGGTTTCGCAGACTTTTAAATAAAGTCAAATCTTCCTCGATTTGGGATTTAAAATAAACCAGTGACTTGGGACGCCATAAATTATTCCAAGTGGTGACTCTGAATAAATAAATAATCCCATTTTGATTAGTGTCACTTTAATTGGAAAAACTCCCCTTATATACCCCTTTCGGGTAGAAAAGAAGGTGTGACAGCTCAGACAACTCTGTTGGGAAAAAGAACCCAGAATCATTGGTTCAGGGTTGAGAATTCGAGTTTAGAATAACTGTTATAGTTGATTTTATTTATTATCTGATTTTTACGTGTTTGAGCCTAATATGCTAATTGTTTCTTTTTACCGCTTTGATATTGCTTGAACTATATATAAACTGTTTCAAAACCCTCTTCTCTCTGAGTCTTCTAAATCATCTGGGAAGCGTGCACTTCGTGTGACTTCTTTTCTGTTAGAGTCATCCCAATTTTAGAATGAGGTTCGGGTAAGTTGCAAAGCCGGTGAAGCTTCTGTATTTCCGATACGTTGCCCCTTCCCCACGGCTCGAGCTGTCCACTTGGATAAGCCAGGTCTAGAACAATACACCCAGGTTTTAAACCTAGAGTAACATAGCCTCATGTCGGATCCCTAGTAGGATTGTTTGTTTGAATCATGTGCATTTGACTTTGGGGCTCAACACAAGGGTTGGGTCCTTCTAGGATAGATGTACCCAAATTAAAAAGACCATCCTGATACATCTTACGTGCTACTTGCGCATCTGTTTGTTTCGGCTTGCCTGTTGACCGACTTCTAGAATAGGGAAAGAAAATCAAAAAAAAGGAAAAGAAAAAAAACAAAAACAAGAGTGATATATAGGTATTTGAAATTTCGAAACTCTGCCAAAATTTTGAAAAAAAAATAGAAAGAAAATAAGCCAAAGTTTTCAAAAGTCATATTTTCCTGCTCCGTCAAAACTGACAGAACTACGCGGGTCTGATTCTCACCGGATGTGAGATACGTAGGCAAACCTTATCGGTTCCGGCCCCCAATTTTCAAAAATCCAAAAATATTGTCCTTTAGTTTCTTCTTTAGAAATTTTTCCTTAGAAAATTCAAAAAAAAATTTAGTTTTTTTTTAAATCACAAAAAATAGTTTCCTTCTTTATAAAGTAATTCATACGGAAAAAAAGAAATAAAAAGAAAAATTAATAAAAAACAAAATTCAAAATACGGATTTCCTTTATTTTGAAGTATTTTTCCCAAAAAATTCAAAAAAATAAAAAAAAAAAGGAATAATGCATAAGTACCCTCCTGACCTATACCTGAACTCCCAACTACACACTTTTTTTGCGGGAATCCTATTACCCCCCAAACTTATTTTACATTAAGTTATTTGCACCTTTAATGCTGATGTGGCAGAGTGTGTGTATTTCACTCTCCCAAAGGAGAGTGAGAAGCAAGAAAAAATGATTTTCAGATTATTTTTTATTCTTTTTTACCATTTTTTCTTACTTTTTTTTTCCTCTTCCTTTTTCTTTGTCTTTTTTTTCGTTTCTTCTCTAATTCCGGTGGAGACTTTGTCTAACCGTTTTTCTTCCATTTTTTCTTTTCACACACAAATTAAACTCTCAAAAAGATCTATTCATAAGCAAAGCAAAATATACTCAGATTTGGGGGAAACAATTCATCATCGTAAAACCTTCCCACGCCGAAAAAAATTGATGTATTGAAATTTTAATTGGAAAAAGTTTTCTCAGCTTATATTCGTTTTTATTTCTTTTTCTCTTCCTCCCACACATAAATTACACTTTAAAGAATTTTTTTTATATATATATAACAAAACACACTTAGATCGGAATAAAAATCTATCGCCGAAAAAATGGTGTTTGTGAAATTTCGACGACCACCATTTTATGCCGTCGATTACCAAAACAAAAAGAAAGAGAATGAAATAACCAAAAAAATGAGAATAATAAGAAATAAGAAAAAGAAGTAAGAACAAAAAAGGTACTAAAAATACATGTGGGCGCGCGTGTAGCTCACCACTTGCCAAGAGTTTGGTTATCTAGTTTCAGGGTGCAAATAATTCCATTTAAAATAAGTTTAGGTGGGTAATAGAATTCCCGCAAAGAAAAAATGTGTAGTTAGGAATCCGGGTATATGTCAGGGGGTACTTATGCATTAGAATAAAAAAAATCTTTTCCATGTTTAAAAGTCTTTCTTTCGTAAATGTCAAAAAAAATTGAAAATCTGAAGTCCAAAAATATTTTCGTTTTTCTTTAGTAGTACTTTTGTAAATTTAAAAAAAAAACAAAACAAAAACTCATAAATCCAAAATGTTTTTCTTAAAAAGTCCCTCTTTCGAAAAGTAAGAGGCAACATCCAAAATCCAAAAATATTTTCTTTCTTCTTTAGAAAAAGAGAAAATAAATGAAAATTCAAAAAATAATATTTTCTTTTTACTTTTGAAATTCCCAAAGTTCAAATCAAAAGAAAAGAAATTTTAGAAGTCTTTCTTTCAAAAAAAAAAAATCACAATCCAAAATCCAAAATATTTTCCTTGTTAGAAGCTTTTGAGGTATGACTTGCCTATTTAAATTTTTTGAATAAATTAGAGAAGAAAAAAGGGTTAGTTCATTTACCTTGTTTCTAGTATTCCTGAACTACGTAATGATCTAATTCACACGGCGTCGTGATACGTAGGCAATCCCCATCGGATCCGGTCATAGCTTTAGATAACTAGAATAAGAGACAAAATGATGAAAAGAGGGCACAAGAAAAAGAGAGAAAATAATGCAAAAGAGAGAGCGCAAAGAAAAGAGATAAAATAATGAAAAAACGTAAAGAAAAGAAAAAGATTCAAAGATTTGGGAGGCAGCAAAAGCCGGGATGAGACACGTAACCGTTGCAAAACATGTAGAAAAATGTTTAACTGTCTAGGTGCATTGCATTCCCCAACGTGCGATTCCCTATGTGTTAAATGTCTCAAACTAACCAGTTTGTTGTGTATGTTGTTGAGAACAGGTTCTGTTTTAGGTGGTTGGTTTTGTGATAATCTGGCTTCACACTCTTACTTTACGAGATTTAAAGGGAGTGTTGAATGACAGCGGAAGTCACCTACCAATCATTAACCCCTCAGTGGATAGCCCAATGTTGGTTATTCCGCGTCAGAGTCAGCAACTGCTGAAGAGAACAGGATACTGCACCTCCACATGTTGGAAATGTGGGATGCTTAGTATAACGGTAGGGAGCCGCCCAGCGCAATACCTGGTTTTCCCGAGCTGATTCCCACAACAAGTGGAACCTCCAATGTCCTTATAAACTACCCGGCCACCCCATTAGGATACCCTACTATGTCAGCCCATTTCACCGGAACGCCTTCTGAGGTTCTCCTCCAAGCACTATTTTTGGGAGTGTCTTCTAACATATTCACCCCACCACCAACCTCTGCTACGACACAACCAATAGTACCTAGGCCAGGTTTCGAGCCGTCGTCCTTTACTTTCCAAATACCACCATTTCAATTGGACACGACTCATGTCACCCCAAAACCCTACCCTCAACAACCTCGGGATGAGTCTACCACGGAACAAGAGAGAACTGTAAAGAATCCCGAGCAAGAAGAGATCACTCAGAAAATGAAAAGCATAGAATAAAGTCTCAAGAACATACAAGGTCTGAGTGTCCAGAAGAGTGTCTCCTACGCTGACTTGTGCATGTTCCCTCATGTTCATCTGCCCATTGGTTACAAGACTCATAAATATGAAAAATATTATGGACATGGGGACCCCATAGCTCACCTGAAAAGGTATTGCAATTAGTTAAGAGGAGCGGGCAGGAAATAAGAACTCTTGATGGCCTACTTCGGAGCGAGTTTAGCCGGAATTACATCCGAATGGTATATGGACCAAGACATCTCCTACTGGCACATATGTGATGACTTGGCCCGAGACTTTGTCAGATAGTTCCAGTACAACATGGACATAGCTCCAGATAGAAACTCTTTGTCTAATTTCAAAAAGAAGTCTTCAGAGAGCTTCCGAGAGTACGCTATCAAGTGGCGTGAACAAGCTGCCAGGGTGAAACCCCTAATGGATGAGACCGAGATGGTCAGTGTCTTCTTGAAAGACCAAGAGGCTGATTACTTCCAGAACATGATGCCCGCTATGGGCAAGTCATTTGCAGAAGCCATAAAGATTGGGGAAATGGTGGAAAGTGGTTTGAAAACGGGTCGCATCCTAAGCCAGTCAGCTATAAGAGCCACTTCTCAAGAAATCTAGAGTGGGCCGGGGGGGGGGGGGGGGGGGGGTGTAGCAAACCGAAAAAAGAAAGAAGTGGCAATGATGGCCTCAAGTCTGAGAAACCCCCGTCAACCCCAAGGTTACTTTGGTTCCTCGTCAAGCAGCCCGCAATATTACTACCCTTACCAAGATATGGCATATGCCATGACTCCTCAGCCTTATGTAGTAATGAATGCCCAGCCATACGCTCAACCGCAACAACACTATAACCAGAATCGAGATCCAACTCCCAGAAATAATCCTCCTCACCAAGCTCCATATAATCCCCGTCCACCATAGAATAATTTTCCATATAACGCCCGTACCCGTGAACCACCCAGAAAAACCAACTTCACACCCGTCGGTGAATCATATTCCAGCCTCTTCCCAAAATTAGTCCAAATGGGTTTGTTACAACCCGTAGCTCCAATAGGCAAAACCTAGAGTCACTCTCCTACCAACCGGGTACCCGATGTGCTTATCATTCAGGGACAGAAGGGCACGACACTGAAGATTGCTGGACCCTTGAGAGAGCGATCGAGAACCTGATAGAACAAAAACGGGTAGTGTTGAGGGATGAGGAGATCCCCAATGTAACCAATAACCCATTGCCAGCTCACAACAACGGGCTAGTTATTGGGATAATTTGTGAGGACAGAGAGTTTGATCCAGTTTTGAAAGCTATCATTGCTATTGCCGATGTTGAAAATAAGCCCAAAGCGGCAGCAAAACAAGCTAAGGATGAGAAGAAGAGCAACTCCACTCCTCAAAGCATAGAAAAGGTTGTGGAAGACAAGACAATGACAGTACCTCCTAAAGATGCCATTCCTTTTGTTCCTAGGGCCCCCAGAAAGGAACAGTTCGTGTTGAGTCCCCCCAAAAGGTTTGAGCAAAACAAGGTTACACTGAAGGTACCAAAGATGTACGTACCAAAGAGGACTTATGTGGCGCGGGGACGATAATTCACCCACACTGACTGAGCCCGTGGTTATCAGCCGCGCACCACAGAATCCCATGAAGGACCCCACTACCGTCCCCTGGAACTACAATAAAGCAGTGGTTATGTACAAGGGAAAGGAAATCATGAGGGAGGTGAATGAAGCGAACCCGTCTGGGAAGTACCTCAACTTAGAAGAATTGAACAAGACCAAACATAAGCGTTTTCCTCTTAAAAAGCCAGTCAGTGCTGAAGAGGTAGAGGAATTCTTTCGAAAAATAAAAACCTCGGACTACGCCGTGAATGATCAACTCAGAAAGTCCCCCTCTCAAGT
Organism: Nicotiana tabacum; assembly: GCF_000715075.1. Taxonomy (NCBI): domain Eukaryota; kingdom Viridiplantae; phylum Streptophyta; class Magnoliopsida; order Solanales; family Solanaceae; genus Nicotiana; species Nicotiana tabacum. The sequence continues at coordinate 41,599,085 of NC_134080.1, read as the reverse complement.
CTCACTTTTTCCCCTGCTGATAAGCTCTAATGAGCATCGGAAAGTGTTGTTAA